>NW_005054298.1:7324851-7346585 GCF_000277835.1 Geospiza fortis | reverse complement strand
GAGGCAGCAGGGAGGACACAAGGTAGTGGAGGGGTTGGGGAAGAGGGAGTCGGGGCATTGATGGTGCGGGCTGGGGGGACTGATGGAGGGGCCGGAAAGGAGGTACGTGGAGGACTGATGGTGGGGCTGCGGAGGAGTGACTCGGAGGGCTAATAGGGGTGCTGGGCAGGAGGGGCAGGGGGGCTGATGTGCCCAGCGGCTGTGTTGGCAGGTGCGCGCCAGTGCCATCGCCCAGGACGCAGACCAGAACTACGACTATGCCAGCAACAGCGTGGTGCTGCACCTGGACTCCGGCGACGAAGTGTATGTCAAGCTGGATGGAGGCAAAGCACACGGAGGCAACAACAATAAGTACAGCACTTTCTCTGGCTTTCTTTTATACCCCGATTAACACAAAAGTGACACGACACAACTGGCCCTGCCACTGATGCACATGGGGCTGTTTGGCAATTCCATACCCCCCATCGTGCTGCTGTTCCCGCTGGTGTCCACTGTCTCCGCAGGTCACTTTAGCTTCATTATCAGTTTGTATGTTTTTATTTTCACCCTTGTGGAAACAAAATAGAAATGAAACAAAGCGAACCCCTTCCTTACTCTCCCCCGTTTCTTCTGACCCCCGCTCTCCCTTTGTCTGCCTGAGTGTTTCGTGTGTCACGTGAGGAACTTGGCAGCTTGAATCTCTGAGTGGTTCCAGGAGGGTTTAAAAGAGCCCAGAGTTTGGACTGTGTCACACACGGAATTTGAACAGGTCACATTTTTTCATCAATAAGTATTAATGACAATGATGAATTTTCAGATCGACTATTCACAAAGTGGGACTGGATCATAACTGTTTTTTCCTCTGCTGCTTTGTATGGGGTCAAGTGTAAACTTTTCTTTCTGTGCAATGCAATGCTCGTGTGAATGATGGTGTCATTAACGTCAAACCTGTTTCTGTCTGCAAAAGAATTTGGTCATTGACCACAGCCACCCAAATACCACATTAAATTATGTTTTTAGACAATGCCTTCTTGCTTTTTGTCTATTCCAGTGCTACAGAGCAGCATTGTGGTGGTGCCACGGGATGGTGGGGAGTAAAGGAGAGGGTCACTTCAGTCCCTTAGGTCTATAGTCATAATTAAAGTTAGCATGCGGTTCCTTGCCTAGGTCTTGAATATGGTTCAAGGAGGCTGGGAAGAAGTAGAGGGAGAGGAAAAAAGCTTCACCTCTATGCAGTTCTGTGAAAAGAAGGCACACAGTTATCAAGAGGTGAAAGTGGGGGTGTGGAGCAAATCTAAACAGATTTACTGGGTTAAAACCTGATCCAGAGGTTAGCAAAGTACAGGAAAAGGAGATTAATCAGTTATTATGGAAAGCCATGTTTCTGTAACATGCTTGACAAATGTTAAGAAGGCTGCAGGGGACAGAGTTTTGTCTAAACCCTTGCACTTGCCGTGTGTGTATGGGTTGGAAGCACACCTGACTGAAGGTGGGTCTGGGCAGTGCCTGAGAAGGGCTGGGTGAGAAAATTCGCTCAAGACTGATGGATTCAGACCATTTAGAAGGGTTTTCTCCTGATGGTCCTCTGTAAATCCCAGTCACCCTTGGTCTTTCTTCAAAATGCACAGGTGTGGTGCATTGGTATGCATCAGTAGTGCATGTGGTTCTGAGCCTTTGGTGAAGGAGGTGCATTTGTCATCATCACCCCAGTAGGTAACCTCCTCAGTTTGGGTAAATTGGGACTGCTCTGCTGAAGCTAGGAGAGGTAAATTGATTTACAAAAGCACTTACTTTCATTGTACTGTCTTGTCATTTCATTTTTCCCTCCTGAAAGTCTTACCTCCCCTCCCTATCAGCTCTCTGCCCTTCCCAGTGTTAATGCAGTTTCACAGACAAGAGAGACAGGGGCTGGTCTGAAACAGCTCTGCCCAGGCTGGAGCTTTGCCCCTGCCCTGATGTTGCAGGAGGAAAGGGAGCCACAGTCAGATGCATTTGTTCCAGCCCCACTTTGGGGCAGCCCCATGATGATCAAGTTCTCAGAGTCACTCCTGTCTCCTACCAGTCCTCAGTGGGTATTGTCTTCTCCTTGGCTGGAAGGGGAGGGTCAAAGGGAGAAGGCAATTCCTCCATCCCGTCCTCAAACATCCCCTGCTGGGGGAAGCAGAGTTCATAACCAGGTACACGTGTTAGACACTTATCAATCTCTTATGTCTTGTCGATTTGTACTATTTAGAATATGATTAAATCCAGTGTCTGAGACCATCCAAATGAAGTATAATTGCTATGGATCCTCAATTCCCACCGGATCCGTAATCCTTTTTGACTATTCCTCCTCCCTCCTTCAATGAAATGGAGCTTAGACACAAAGCCCTTGGTTTAAATTTCAAAAAATTAAAATTGACATGCAGCAGCATTAGCAGGAGCCAGGAGGAATTCTAAGGAGGTGCCTGGGCTCTGCTTTATCCTTTGCATTAAGAAGCAATTTGTACTTCTAACAAAGACCCAACTGTTCCCCCTTGGCAAAAGGGCAATGAAGATGCCTTGCAAGGGAATTGCTGTTCACAATACTTAAACAAATTTGAATCTTAGATTTTTAAATCTGTATTCCCTGGTGGAGCCTGCTCCTCTCAATTCAAATGCAGGGCTGGTGGTGTGTGCCTGCCAAGGTGTCAGTAGCTAAGCGGATGATGGATTGATGAGGCAATGGGAAGACACAGGCTCACAGTGGCAGTTTGCCCCGACAGTGATCTATGTATCTGCACATTATCAATGTCATGAGGAGGCTTGAACCACCCTCGCTAGATGTCTCATTTTCCACTTATCTCTTATGTACTAATTATCAGGCTGGATTATTCCCCAGGACAGAAACAAAAAAAAAATTGCTCATCGCCTCTCCACTGACAGTTTACACAATCGATAGAATGAACGTCTCCCTCAGCTGCTCACAGGCTTTTTTGTTTCCTCTCCTCATTGCAGGGTCTTCCGAGATTGCCTCTGTGGGGGGTTGATAGCTCTCACCCAGCGTCTGCTTGGACAGGCTCCTCTGTCCTCCCAGTCATCTTGGTGGTAGCTCAGTGTGTGGGTTGTGGTTTTATTTTTTTCTGAAGTAACACAGGGAAAAGCAATTGGGAGATGAAAAACTTCAGTGCTCAGTGGTGTAGTTATCCAGAAAAGCAGAGGCAGTGCTGCGGATGGGGACAGTAGTCCCTGTGCTGCCCGTGGCTGTGGGTGACAGCAGGGTCACACACAGTCCAGCAAACAGCCTGAGCTGGCCTTGTAACCCTCTGGGCTTCAACCTGAGCTTCAAGTGAGTCTCCCTGCCCTTGGGAATGGTCTGTGGGTTCTGCACATTTCATGTCACAAAGACAAGGGCTTGTTTGTGAGGGGGATACCCTGGTGCCCTGGTTTGGGTGGGAAGAGGAGGATTACAGTGTACTCAAGGGGCTGGCTTCAGCTTTCTCTGGGACTGGCTTTCCCAAATGATACTGCATCTCAATCATTAGCTAGTGTCTGCTCTGGAGGTCTGACCCCTCAGAGGTGTTATTTACTTGATGAGTTAAGCAAATGTACTTTTTAAGAATTGGGATGTGATCAGGTGTGATGTGAATAGGGAAAGCCTCCAGAAGGGAGTGGAATATTGGAGTTTTAGACAAAAGGTGCTCTCTGTTTCTGAGCCCAGCCATGTGCTTAAGTTAAAATCATAATACAAAACTTAAATTAAAAAAAAAAAGAATAAGACAGGTGTTTATGCTGTCAGAGTAACTTAGATACTGCACCAGCAAATCCTTGATCTTTGTGACCAGTGTGAAACCTTGACCCTTACCCTGTGCTTGGTCAGCACTGGCTATGGAAGAGATCCCTGGAGAGGAGGTGAGCAGGGAGATGTTGAAGCACACAAACATCATGAAAGGGGAAATGGGGATGCTGCTGAGAGCCCTGAGGGGTTGCCAGCCCCCCATGTCTGTGGTTGTCCCCTGGAGGAGGATGTTCAGTTTGCTCTGCTCTACCACAAGCGAGTGGATTTGTGGTTGGCCACTTGTTTTCTTCTTGACCTTCACTGGTTTGGGAAACTCCTGGCAAGTCTCTGGGGAGGTGGGTGAGGAAATCCTGCTTTGTCTAGGGTGATGAGGGTGAGCTGCTGGTGTTGTTTTCTCCAGCCAGGTACAGAGTTGAGGAATCCATGCTGTGAGAGCAGCTGGTGTCGGGTGTCCTGTGCCAAGTCTGGTGCCTCTGTGCTTTCCAGGATCTCAGCTTGCAGATTTCCTCCTTGATGCTCATTCCCTTGTGGAGCAGGGCCCGGGTCAGTGGGGCTCCCTGTCCTGCAACAGCAACAGTCCTGGGTTGAGTTCTCCTTTTTCCCTTTTGCTGTAAGAAAAGCAAAGTGTTGCTTTTTGTGCCTCCTGTCTTTACACACATGCATTGAGCCACGCATTGGTCTTCGTCTTGCTGCTTTTGAAACTGACTCTGGGCATTTTTCTTGGTGATTTAAAGCTTGTTTATCTCTTTGCTTGCCTTCTTCAGTGGCTCACAGTGCCTGGACAGGTTTAATTTGTGAACTCAAAAAGTATGGAGGATGTTTTTTGGTGGATACTCGTGTTCTTTTTCTGTTTATGGAGGAGAGGCTAATTATATTAAGGGGTCTGTGACAATAGAGGCAAAATGGCATATCAATCTGTTTTAAATCTGTGCTAAATACCTTTTTTTTGTAACATGCTATTTTTTTTTCCATTTTGTGATTGGACTGAACTGTGGAAAAAAATCCTGGTAAAATCATGTGTCTTAGTATTGTCTCTGGGATAAAGAAGCCTGTCAGAATAAAATAAAGACTAACTGAATCTTCACTGACTTTTGAGACTACAAGAAGTTTGGTCCTTTTTACTGTGAAAGCGTACACGATGCAGAGACCTGGAAGATTAATTACAAGAGAGGTAAATTGTTACTGTGTGCACACCCTGTCAGTTTTGGGTGAGAGCCTGCTCTCAGCTGGTTTCACATTTAATGGCAGAAAGAGGTTCAGCTTGTCTATAACTGCAGGTAACATGCAAATGGGGACTCATTTCTCCAGACCAAGCTCATGCCAGTTCAGAAGTGAATGCCTTGCTCACAGAGCAGGTGCCACAGCAGCAGTGCCGGAGATACTTCACTATTTCTTGAGCCCACTTGCTCTTGAATGAGCTTCATTTTTGAAGGTCGTGGGGGCATTGCAGCCAGGGGCATTAAAGACTAAAGGGGCTGAGCTGCTGGTTCCTCTCTGTTCAGGACCAGTTTGTTAATTGCCTCAATGGTAAGTTACAAAGAGGCCAGCGAAGGGCAAGGCTTGTTCCTGGATCAGCCGGGGCACAGGCATTCCCTCCTGGGTGACAGGCTGAGGCTGGGGTAGGACTAGGCTTGAACATACACTGGAATTCCCCTTCTTTCCCCCTGCATTTCAGGCTGAAGCCTTGAGAGCTGGTGATTTCAGGTGAAAATGTGAAGGGTGCCAAGCCACTGTTGTGTCCTAGCCCCTGCCACAGAGTGCTCAGCAGGAGCTCCCAAGGTTTTGCAGAGCAAAATTCAGAGGGAGCTATGAGTGATGATCCTGTTTCCTTGCAGAAGAACCCCCAAATGCCCACAAATTGGGTCCTTCCAATTATAAAACAGGCTGAATTAACTATTCAGCTGTGTGGCACAGCTCTCTCTATATCCTGATAAATGGGAGTAGATTTTCTTCACAGGGGCTTATGACATATCCCTCTCTGTGCATTTGCTCCCATTTTGGGTTTTTTTGGCACGAACTAGGGTAGAAACAGAAAAGGCCTGCTTGATCTGTATGATCTGCTGCCCTATTAATGCAGGATTATTTCCTCCAGTGCTCTGTGAGCACGGTGACACAGAGAGCATGGCTTGCCTGCAGCCTTTGACTGTGCTCCTCCCAGCGAGGGCACATTCACATGATCCTGGCTCTCCGTTTTGCTTGCAGCAGCCAGATCATGTCTAGAAAAACAAACAAAAAAAAAAGTATCCAGCCCCAGTCTTGAATGCAGCTGAAATGTTTTCTTGGTGACATTTCTCTTTGTCAACAAATTGCTTATCACTTAAGTGTTGTGTTGTGATCCCCATCCCAAAGAGGAGAGATCTGCTGCTGAGAATGGGGGGGAGGAATGCTCAGGAGAATAACTTGTTTGAAGATGTGAGCCCAGGCTTTATGAATGATGATTCTTTGTTGGATCTTAGCTCTAAGGTGCAATTTCGATGGTATGATAATGCAGAAAATGTTTTAAGTCCTTGGGGAGGAAGCTGCTTTTCAGGTGGTGTCTTGCTCTTCCCTCATTATTGTAATGCTGTTCCTGAAGCTTTGTGTCAGTCATGCTGTGCTGCAGCATGTGAATGCTGGGGGTGATGGAGATCACATCCAGGTGGATCTCTTTGTTTTGTTTTGGTATACAGTTGAATTCTTGACATTTGCTTCCCATTCTTCTAGCACCTTATTTTTCACAGGGCTGTGCTGCTTGGGAGCCCAAAGGCAAAAGTTTGCTTCCAGGTGCACTTACCTGATTCTTTTCACACTTAGTTTTTTTCACACTGGAGTCAGAATCAATCCTTAAGTACATTACATGTATCTTCCCTCAGATTGCCAGTGTGGCAACTGATTAAGTAGATACATTTGGGGATGTAAGATGAATCTCAATTTTTGCACCCTAGAGGTGGAAATGGTTCAGGTCCATTTTTTTTTTTGTCCTGCACAGTAAGTGTCACTATGTAAATGCTTTTCAGAAAAAAACACCCTGAGAGAGCAGGACAGCTCCTTTTGCCGAAGTCTAGCAACCTGCTGAGGAAAGAGAGGTGTCAAATACCTCTGAAGCTCAGCTTCTCCAAGCCCCTGCTGAGGGCATCGCTGCAGCTGAGAGAGCTCAGATTGTAAACTTCAGCCTCCCCTCTCAAAAGGCAAAGCATCCTTGAGGAGTAACACTGCTGCTATTTATCAATTTGTGTGAGAATGAAGCCTGAATACTATTAGTGCTGAAACACTAATTAAGCCAATAAATTCCTTTGTCTTTTTGGGTGTGTTTGCAATTAATATGCAAAATCCCATTGATTCCAGCAACTCCATAATTCACGATGCAGCGTTATTACATATTGACGTGGTACCCTGTGAAACATCCAAAAGACACTGCTGTGCATAGTAAGGATCCTGCTGTGCTCCCAGTTGAACTGTTACAGGCTGGGTGAGTCACAGTGCTCCAGCGGGTTCTTCCAAAAGCCTGGCTGTCAGTGGAGGGGGTAGGAAGACCACACAGAAATGTGTCTCTGCTGAGCATACGCTGTGTCTCAAGGGCTATTTGCACTATATATTGCTTTCAGAATTACAGTGGAAAAAAAAGGGAAAGATGTTCCAGCTGATCTTAAAAAAAAAGGTTGAAACTGATGCAAATAGAAACAGATCATAAAGGAAATATGTATTTGGATCAAAGCAAGGCGGTTCTTAAAAGCTGCCTTAGCTTTAATTTATATCTGATGGGGCAGTCTTAAGTAATATTTCCTCAAGGTTTGTTCAAAGCTATGAGAAGGGAGAACAGGACAGGAAGGCTTCTGAGAGATGGAACACTTTCTCTCTTCCAGGGGAACATTGTTTTGGCATCCTAGCACAGAGCAAGAGTCCTTGACCACTGAACCCTGTGGTGACTCTCTGCCTAGAACTGCCTTTTGCAGCATCAGAATAAGTTCTGCCCAAATATTTTTCAGCATCCTTCCCTAAAGCAGCAAAATCAGGAGGACACTGCAAGGAATGATTGGCTCTTAGTCTCAGAATATTTAATTGAGAGGGCTGCCTATATGAGGCTTTGTTGCTGTTTTTTCTAACATCGGGACTCCTTTGCATCCCCAGGTTTGTGACAACTCTGCTCTCAAGCTGGAAGGGCTCAAGAAAAGGGGTATGGTTGGTAGATATTCTTCATGGGGTTGCTCTGATCCCCATCATCCCCATGCTTTGGTGAAGCAGGAGCCAGTTTAAGCTTAATCTTAGGCTGGGGTTTTGTCATAACCCTTTACTGTTGCTGTTTTCATTTCTCAGGAAATTATTCGATTTGGTCTTGGCATAATCAATAAACCTCTGTATTGATATGTGAAGCCTCTGGAGCAGAGCATGGTATGGATGTGCTTTTAGTTCAAAACAGCACAAATCAAATACACAGTTGTTGAATTAATTTGTGGTTGGTGTTTTCTGATAACTGCAATTCAGATTTGCTCTTCCTGTTCCCATCTGTAGATGCATTTGATCCCCATGTATGCAGAGGCTGCATGGCAGCTTTAGAGAATGGAAGATGAACAATATACAGGATGCTATCTCTGATTTCAAAGACAGCATGTTTGATTTCAGGCACAACGATAAAGCAGAATTCTTGATAGCTTGTCCAAGCTAATTTTCTTCTGAGTTAATGCACTAACTACCTACCTAACCACAAGCTGTCCTTTTCCTTTTTCTTTTCTATTAGTGGACTAATAGGATTGCCAAGCTTTACTTTCTAGATGGGTCTTAAATGGGAAGCAGTTTGTTTCAAGGAAGAAAGATGTTTGGGGAATCAATTTAAGCCAGCTTGTAGCCACCGGAAACCTCTGTACTTCAGCAGACTTTAAATTGAAAAATGGAGCTAGCTCTTCATACTAGATTTCTCAAACTACTTACTCCAAGCAATGGAAAAGCAAACTTGTCAGGTAGGCAGGGATTTTTGAGGTATCTGTATGTGTTTATCACTTGGTTCACTTCTGGAAATCTCCAGCTGAAATACAGGAGCCTGAATTGCTTGAGAAGGTCAAATGAGGTGAATATAACACTCCCCTCTGGCCTAAAAAAATCCATTAATTGTGCTGTCAGAGAGAAGTTTGGACAATGGCAGGGCTGACTTCTTAAAAATTTCTCTTAGCTCGTACAAGCTGGTGGTGGGAGGGAGTAAAAGTGAGAGGAGTAAAATGATTTTGGGGTAGGATTGAGCAATCACCTATGTCTGCAAAATGAGGTCCATTTCTGTCCTCAGACCTTTCTACAAGGGCAATCTTCTAGGGGCAGGGTGGCCTGGTGATTTCTCATGTGTTTTCCTGCAGGCTTCTCTGTGGGTGGCAATTCCTTAGGCAGGCATCAGAGCTCACATCAGGTAATGCAGAGAAAACCGTGGATTTAACAGATGGGAACCCGTCTTCTTCCTTTCTCTCTTTTATTCCTCATAAATAAGAAAATTACCTGCAATTGTAGCAAATGACATTCAAAACAACTGTGGAAATATTATAAATATTGATCATATGATTTGGTTGAATACAGTGAATTCAAAGCCTGCTGGGTGTTGTACCAGGGGACCAGTTATGGATGGCACATTGCCAGGAGGAGCAGTGCTGTGTGGGACAGCGCCAAAGGGTGTCCTGGGCTCTGCTCTGCCCAGTGCCATCGATAGTGCTGGGGCTCATTAAGCAGAAGACCTGTCTGTTCAATTGCAGATTGCATAAAGGCAGAGAAAAGGATTAACCTCAAAGTGGCTCTGACAAAACAGAGGAAATAGATGGAAAAATACCAGGAGAGAATTAGAGATGCAAGTTACCTCTAACCTGGAGGCAGTCCATAGCATGGACATGAGTTGGAAAGTCAGAAGGGGTGGTCCTGAAGGACAAGAGAGGAAGGGAAATGTGTTATTGAGATAATTTTGGATAGGAAAGAGCGGGGGCCTTGAAATGTAGTAGCGAGCTCAAACAGAAGGGGAAATTTTTGGATGGTAGGGCACGGGAGCAGGTTGCCTGGGAAGGCTGTGGGTCTCTGGCACAGCAGGACTCTAAGAGTGCACCAGACATCCATCAGATCTAGCTGTAACATAGCTGTGTTGGAGTGGGGAGCCGAGCCAGACTCCTCAGACCATATGCACTATTGATTTTCCATCACCCTTCCTTTCTCCGTGGATCTGCGGAGATATATACACCCATCTCCCTGCCTGTAATAGAGCCCTCAAAAAATGAACTTTGGTGTGTTTCTGTGCCCACAGCAGCTCTCTCTCTGCACACCAGAGTGACTCCATCTCTGCTAGGTCCATTTTGGAAGGGCAGGTGGAGGTACATGGGGTGATGACACATGGGCAAGGTGATGCTGGTGGAAGGACTCTTGCAGGGAGCAACTTCCTAGAGCTAAGCCCTGTTATCATAGCTCCAGACTGCTGGAGCTCAGGATGTCCAGGATCCCCCCAAATCCTGCTGAGTGACTGTGCAGAGGTGTTCTCACCACACTGGGTGCTCCTTTGGCATAGCTTCTGCAAATCTGAGCACATTGTTTCTGCATCTGAGCATGTTGGTTTTGCATCTGCGGTAAGAAGATGGAAATATGGACCTGCTGATCAGCAGGCATCTAACACTCAGGTGCCTTTGAAGTTCATGAATAAGAGAAACTGAATACCTCTGAGCTCCAGGAGTGCTGTGTGTGCACCAATATCCATCTCCATTCACCCCAAGCAGAACTGAACACTCAGTGTTTTCACCATAGTATCCCACACCAAGTGAGAATGCCTCTGAATTTTTTACTGTCAAAACCTCAAGTATTTTGCTATGTAACTTGCCATTGGTAACTCTGTGAGTTACCTGCAGAGGTTTATCTCAAACTGCAGAGGTTTATCTCAAAACTCTGTATCCCTGCCACTTAATTTTCCTGTTCCTGTAGCCCCTTTGTCCACCATCTCTGGCTTTGTGGGGGTTTTCTGAGGTCTCCTCTTCAAGTCCTAAAGCACTTCCAGGTGTGTCAATCCTACATGTGGAAAATACAGTGTTCATTGAAAGAAAACTTTGAGGTGTAAAAGGAAAAGGGGATGGCATAGTCCGGGCATCCTGCTTGTGGACTTTTTTGTTTTTCCCTCCTATCAGCTCAGATTATCAAATGGAACAATGATAATATTTTTTTCAAAAGAAAAGAGAAACCCCACTGTAAAAACATTTACACTTTTCAAGTCTCAGCTTGAGTTTGCTTTGACTCCATTCACAAGGATCTGACCAGCCTGGTTTCCATCCTGGGCCAGAGCTGCTGTATTTAAGCCTCCTCAGGACAGGGTTTACAGTGGTGGTGCTGACTCACACTTCATTGAGAGTCACAAACTGTGACTCCTGTGATGCATCAGCCACTGCCAGACCCAGACCCCGCGTCCCTTGCAGCTGAGCAGGGCTGAGCCCCTGCAGGAGAGTGTGGTGCAGGAGGAGGTGGTGCAGAAAGGTGTGGTGCAGGAGAGTGTGGATGTGGTGCAGAAGGATGTGCAGGAGGATGCAGTGCAGGAGGATGTGGATGTGGTGCAGGAGGATATGCAGGAGGATGTGGTTCCACATTGCATGGAGAAAGAAGGCAGAAGAAAGAGAATGGTTTGACATGGTTCTTTTAGACTTCTGATTCTCAAATTTTGGTGCAGAGTGAGGAAACTTCTGCTAATAGCAACCTTCATGGTAAAGTCTTTTAAAAATATTCCTGGTAGGTTTTTAGCCAATTAAACTAAACCAGAGAACCCCTGCCCCTGTATTCAGCAGTTACCCTTAATGGAGGGTATCTCTCAGGTGTCATTTCATCCTTGATGTCACCTAAAAATTAGAGAGATAAAAAAATACAAAAATTGAGGCAAACCAGTGTAATCTGGAGAGATTAGAGCTGTGAGGGTCTGTGACCTGTAAAAAATCAGAGTGCAAAGCAAACAATGCTTTGTGTGTGAGGAGCACTGATGAACATACGTGGGGATGGGGAAGAAGAGTGGATCAGGCATTACCTGCTGATGCAGACACCCACCAGGCTTGCTCGTGTAGTGGTTTGTGCACACACTGACTGGGCTCAATGGTTTTGACCCCAACTGCTGTCTCAAAGGAAATCTTCATGCTGCCTCTGCCAAAGCTTGGTGGACAAAACTTGTGGAGGAATGATGCATGGTCAGCGTGAGTGCAAAGAATGTTATATTATCTTCTACTTGTTGTTCTACCTACACCTGAATGTTAATTTTTGCTTTCTTTTCAAGGCAAGCTGCTAAATGCAAATTACCTCTCCACCACCAGAGAAGCTGATAAGGTGATGATAAAAAATATACAGAATAAATGATGCTAAGCACTGCATTATTCTGGAGAGAGCAGGGGAAGGCAGAGGGCACTGTAAATATCCTTTATGCACATCCCTATGTAATCCCAGTGGTGTAGTGCAGGAGAGGGCACAGGGCCTTGAGGTTCACCCAGGCACTTCTATAAAATAAGATGCAGCAGTGTGTGTTAGAGCTAAGCCATAATTAAACACCCCCAGGTAGTTTAAATGAGACGTGCACATTCAGAAGATAGTTTTTAGCAGATCCTGTCATCATCTGACTGGCAGAGAAAACAAACAGCTGTGGCATGTACTTCCAGCACTGTTTGCACAATGAGCATTGAGGATGCATTGGCTGTGGGTCCAGAAGTGTGTTGTGCTTGTGCAAGGATGTCAGAGGGTTTCAAGCTGGTGCCTTCCACTCTCCTTCCCTGTCCTGGTGGGTGTAACTCAGCCCATGCTCTCCCTCCACCAGGGCAGGGGGACAGAGAGCAGCTGGGGCTGTGGTCCAGAGCACCCTCACTCACCAGCCACGTTCCTCTCCTGAGGGAGTTGGCACTTGGCAAAGAGCAGCCAAAGCCTGAAGCCTGCAGCTGCTCTCACTGTCATGGCAAGGATGCTGGAGCTGATGGTTGAGGTGCAACTGCCTGATGGAGCTCAGGGCTTGGCAATTGTGAGCGACTGAGCCAGGGTGATCTAGAAAGCAGCTGTCCCATCAGCTGGGAGTTCACCCCCCATAAGTGGGGCTATTGAATTAAAAAGGGAAATGTGTTAGCTTGAATCTCCAGGAAGGTGGTTTCCTCAAGGCTGAGCCACTGGAGCCTGTTGGAGCCAGACTTAGGATTGTTACAGCAACCACGGGATTTGCACATGATTACCACCCATCAGGTGTGAAGAAGAAACTTCCAGCTGAAGGAGCAGCTGCCTTCCTGCCCAGCTTATCAAAGTTGTTAAATTACTCCAACTTAATCACAGGGAACTCCTTGAGCACTTCCAAGGAGAGAGTATCTGATGATAATGTGCATAAGGCTCTGGAATTTAATTTCAAACTAAAAACGCGGAAAGAAAAGTTTACCTGTAGCACTATAAGCTCCTCACTGTAAGACTCAAAATGGCTAAACATCTTGTGGAAGTTCTAGCAGCCTTTTCCAAACATATTGAAGCCTGCCTTTTTGCTCCATCAAGGAACAGGAGACCATCCCCTCTGCACTACTGGGGTGCTGACCTGCTGGGACCTCACAGTTTGGGACAATAGGCTTTGGCAGGGTTATGCTCATTATTTTTACAGCCTTGAAGAAATAAGCAATTCCTCTGTAGGATCATCATCTTTTCCTCATCCAGTCTTCTGCAGAACCCCTGCAATAGAAACCTGCAGAACAAGAGGCACCCCCTGAAGTCACCTGGCTGCTTGTTCTGCAGCTTTCTGCTGCAGGGACTCTGCAGAAGGTGGGAAGGGGAAAATGCATGATCTGTCCAGCAGTCAGCTGCCTGATGTGGCAGCAGTACCCTTGGTGCTGGGGGAGCACTGTCCTTGCCTGCGGAGACAGCAGGGAGAAAAGCCTCAGTTCCCAGCGGCAGTGCTGGAGATGCCGGCCAGAGTTAGGACTGGCTTGATGGCTCCTGATGGGAGCAGGACAGGAGCCTGGAGCTGGTTTAACTGTGCCTCTGCCATCACCATGGTCGATTCTTTGTGTTCTTGGGGGTGTTGTGAATTAAGGGACACTGTTAGGATGCCAGGTGGGGTGTTCTGGTGAGCTCATTGCATTGCAGCCCTGTGGCTGCAAGGGATGTGCTTCCCTGCCTTGGAGCTTTGCTTCAATATTTACAGAACACAGTGACACATGTTTAAAAAGCTTCAGCGGGAATGAGCAAGACCAAACATTGCTGTGGGAATGTCACTGTGTTCCTTTTTAGAGACAGTGTGGTGGGCTGGCTGTGGGGCACAGAGCTCTTTTGGCAGGACAGTGGTTTGAAGGGAAGCTGAGCCTGTAGCAATGGATCAGCTTTTGCATAGGACAGAGGTGGGAGATATGGGAGGGAAGGGATGCTCAGGTCTATGGTAGTAGTGTGAAACATGAAGCCAAAACCCAGCTTGAAAGGCTTTGTAGGAGATGTCCCAAGGAAGGCAAAGACCAGTTTGGGATAGAAAGTGAATCATCTTTGGATCTACCAAGGAGCCTTTAGAGATACAGCAGTGCACCCTGACTGGGAATAGCCCTGTCCTGCCCAAGGGAATTATCCAAGGGAACCCTCAGAGCCACCTTGCAATAATTCCTTGGTCCCAGCATAATCATTGTCATGATTATTCCATGCTGGGAAAGCTTGATTTTCCTAGGCATTAAACAGACAGATCAGTAAAGGGTGGTGTCAGCTAAGCACTTCCAAAAGCTGTTATGGATATTTTAATGTTGCTGTGGTCTTCTTTCCTAGCTTTCTCTAAAAACCAGTTTGGGATGCATACAGATGCACAGTGTTGAGCTTAGTGTCTCTTCAGAGAGGGAAAGGGACCAGAGCATCACTTTGCTATTCATTTCCAAGGGCAGGATGTACAAACAATATCAATATTTATTAAACAGCTTTGTTTATCCCAGGTTTGTAACAAAGAAAGTGACTTAGATTGTGGTGTTTGTCCTCTTTTCAGTGTCCTATTCCTCACCTGGGTTTGCAAGTTTTTCTTAATGCATGTATTATTTCCCTGTTTTGAAGACAGCTGTATCCCAAATATCTTAAAAAGGGAAAGTGGCACTTGGTTTTTGGTTGCCTCAGTGGTTATATCATTTCTGCTTTTAAGAGACCCTGTCTGTGATAGACAGCAGCTCTCACTACCCAGGCTTACAACAGAAGCTTTGTTGTCTGATTTTGCCCTTCCACTCTTCCTTCCTTCCCCTCAGCTGCTTTAAATAAACAGGGAAGTTGTAAGTTCAATGAGACGAGTAAATTTACAAAATCTACTCCTGTGAATGGCTTATTTTTTTCACTTCAGCTTAAATATGATTTCAAGTGACATCGAGAAGAAGAAAAATATTCAAAAACCCCCAAAGCCCACTTTCAGCATCGTGAAAGTGCCCAGCCAGCAGTTTCCACAGCGGCAGCTTTGCTGGAGGCTGTTTGCTGTGCCCCTTGCTGATGGGCACATGAAGAGTGCAGAGAGGGATTTCTAGACATCTCCTGCACTACAGAGGTGAGAATTTAGATATTTACTCTTTTTTAAAGATGCAAAAGGTCACTCCCATGCATGGGGACTCTGCCACTGCTTGTTGCATCCTTACACAAGACAGAAACACACTGTGAGGCATGGTGCTGCTGCCTCTGAAAGATCAGGACTGTTACCAGCTGCTCCCTTTAAATTAATTTTCCCAAAGTCAGTCCCAACATGAGCAGAGTGATGATCCTGATGACACTTCCTGAACAATTAGCACCGGGAGCGAGGAGCACCAGAGGACTCATGCCATGTTCTGTGCTGCATGTCTTTGGTATAAATAGCCTGGCTGGAGGATCTTTTGCCCAAAATTATGACGAAAGGGTGATTTTATGTTAATTCAACCTGTCAGTTGTGTTTGAAACCAGGGACACCAGAGCTTTCTGCTCTGCTTGGATTGGGAGCAGGGGACTGATTAAACTAAACATGGGGCAACAGGAGGGTTATTCACAGGGGGTTGGTGGGCATGAGGGCTTGTGGGGTGGGCAGTGTTGGGCAGGTAGCTCCTCTGTACTTCACAAACTGCCTGCTGTGTCCTCATGTGTGAGGAGCGGCCATGCTCTGCACATGTGGATGCAGCTGGGATAAGGAGCACTCCTTTGGAACTGTGAGTGACCTTGTGATGAGGCACCAAAGGAGACCTCAGGGCTGTCCCATCAGGAAATGTCCCACCAGCCAGGTGGGTTGAAAGTGCTCAGCAACAGCCTGGCTCTGGCTGTAACTGCTGACAAACCCAGCAGTGCCTGTGATTTGTTGGGCTTGATCTCCACGTTCTTTGCAGGCAGCCACAGTGACCTGCTGCTGGTCCTAGAGGAACTGCATCTGCAAGAGGACACTTGACCATCTCAGATCTCATTCCTGCACTGCATTCCACAGGCAGAAGTCTGTGGGAAGGATGTAAAGCCCTTGGGATGGAAAATACTACTTACAGTGCCAGGAGTTTGCTGAGTCCTTGGCAGAGGTATGGTCCTTATCCTTACTACATAAGAATTAGCACCCAGCCAAAATGACTCAGACTAAAACTCTTTCAGAAAGTCCCTTAGTGGATGGTTTTATACTCATTCCCTTTCTGTGTTTTGACCAGCTGTAGGGGCAGTGGAAGGAGGGAAGAGAAAGTATGTAAACCAGGGGGAACATCACCATGCCCAAGGCAATGTGCTGAACAAACTTCAGAGGAGGCACTGAGAAAAGTGCCAAAAGTTGTGTGGGCAGAGATCCACAGTGATTTATGTTAATTAGCTAATGAGCAGTCTGTTGGAGACACCCAGACTTACAGACCTCTCAGCCTTTACCTCACAGAAAGACCAGTTGCGGTGTTGAGGTCAAGAGTCAGGGTCCACCCTAAGTGGTGGCAGCATGTGAAGTATTTAGAGAAAGATCCCAAAGACTGAAAAAGACTGATAGCAAAGGCTGGTGGAAAGGCAGCCCTTAGCTGCTTGTGAGGCATGTGGAATTTTTGCTTGATTCACTCTAGTGGGGAGAACATGTATGAATGTGGAAATTGGCTATGGTGTGTTGGAGCTCAACTCTTCCCATCAGTGGGGGCTCCTGGCTCATGCTTTCAAAGCATCTGGTCCCTTTAGCTCATCTTTTCAACTTTAATAAGAGATGTGCATGTGCTTCCCCTTCCCCCCAATGCGCTACATTTTCAGATCAATTTTAAAAGTAACCTCTTTAATATTGAATTATTCCTGATCTCTATTGTCACTTCTAGCTGATTAGTTTAAGGACTGTGCTTGGTTTGTTTAATAACCTCTTGACACTAAACAAACAATCCTGAAAAGGGAACAATTTGCAAAACAGAAGGAAAACAAATAACCTACAAGGGCATCCTCTTCAAAATAGAAAGACTGATTACATTAAAATGGCAAAATAATTCCAGACATTAAAAGAATGTATATAGATATTGGCTTATCTATATTCAAGGAAGATTTGAAAACACCGCAAAGTTAAAGTTTTCATTAGCAGTACAGTGAAATCTCTCAATTAGAATTCCTGAAGCATATTAAATGGTATTTAGTTTCTAACTCAATGCATCATTTTCTGTTAAATAATTGATCGTGGTGCAGAGATTGTGTTTGTGTAGTTTAAGAAAGCGATTAGACCAAAGAACATTTGGTAGGAAAGTTGCATTGATAACTGCGACACTGCTCCAGTCGGGCTCTGGAGCTGCTCTCACAGCAGGGCTGGCCACTGAGGTGGGCAGCTGCTGGGCCTGAAGGGACCTGGGGCAATAAAAGCTGTACTGGAACACAAGGAACTTGTCTTAACACAGGGAGGAGAGCCTGGTGCCTTCAGGGACCCAAACTGCCCAGGGATGAGACGTGGATGGGAGGAGGGAGAACCCCTCACCCCTGAACCACAGAGATGAGGGTAAAAGGCTGAAACTCCAGAGATGCTGAGAGAGGACCTAGTAAGGAGCAATAGGAGTCCTGGCAAAGGCCAGGTGTAATGAGGTTAGCCTGGAGGACAAAACCATCATTAGGCTCTGGCACCTCTGTGACCAGTGCCTGAACCTCAGGGTTGTTATTTTTCTATGTGACATTAATTTACCCTCTCCCCACTTGGTGCCTGCAGTAGAGGAATACTGTGATGTTACACCTCTCTGTTGCCACAACACAAAAGACTCTGTCTTCGGAGGTGTGCACTTAAATAATATTTGAAATGCTTATTTCAGCCTATCCCTCAGCTGTGTTTGGACTAGGAAGGGTTTAATCTTCCTTTGTGGCTCTGCCATGACTGGCACGGTGCAATTGCAGCCACATGGAAGGTTTTGGTGCAATTCCCACTTGTCTGAGGTTAAACCCAAGGTTTCTGTTGTGCCTTTTATGTGGACAGGTCTCCTTGGAAACTTGCTGCCTAGGTGAGCAAAGCCGTCTTCTGGGCTGCCCAAACACCACCCAGTTCTTCAGGGCTTCACCTCATTTTACGAGGTATTTAGGCTGATTGAATGGCACAACACAAAGCCCATAATGTCTAACCACCAAGACTTTGGATAGCTTCTCCCCCCGCTCAAGTTTTTAACTTTGATTTGCTGATATTCTTTAATGAGATGCAATTACAGTTTCAGTGTAGTAGGTAGGAGGCTTTATATTTGTACCGCTTTGTAGTAAAGACATAATTACTGTGTTTATGAATCAAATCCCTTTATGTATCATAAATACTTATTAAAACAGCCACTGGCAATTTTACCTCAACATGTTTCTTCATGAAGTAGGATTTATTGCCTATATAAAAATGCCAGTCTTCCCTGGATCTCCCTCCCCTGCAATTGCTTGGCTTGCAGAATCCCCGTGCCTGGTTCAGAATGGTTCAGAAGGTGAGACATCCTGCAAAGCCCTTAAATAGCCGTGTGCGTGCGTGCACAGCTCGCGTGCCCTCAAGACACCTTTGGGATTACTGCTTGTGCTCCAGTCATATCTCCTGTCTGTCTTGCTCAGAGTGCTGGGAGCAGACTGTAGATGTCATCTTCATCTCAGCCAAGTTTGGGGCTGACTTGGCTGTAGCTTCTGCTGTACCACCTCAGCCAGAGCAGAAGTGTTTGCCCAGTTTATTCTGTGCACTGAACAGGGGTAAGTGGATTGGTGCTTCAGAGGAAATGTCTCCATAAGTGTTTAAATTATTCAGTTTTGTGCAAAAAGGTGGGTTTCATGCAACTGAAGAAAGTTCCAATTCAAATACAATTTTTTTTTTCAAATTAAAGTGTTGTTTCACATTCTCTTCTTCTTAACCTCTGACTGGTTAAGTGGAGTGTCCACCCCATCTTTAGGGGAAAAAAAAAAGCTGGGGTGGGAGGTGGGAACACACAGAGAAGGAATCTGGGAAAGACCTGAACATGGTGAGTTGTTTGACACTTCAGAGGCTGCTGTCAGAAGGAAGATTTGATTCATGGACTATTCAAACTGTATGGAAAGGCAGCTTTGATTTCTGTAGACAAACGTTCAGAGTCCCAAACAGTTTAAAAGGAAGGCTGGCAAGGCAAATCCTGCAAGGTGTTGCCAGGAAGTTCGTGCCAGATTAATCTGATTTGTGTCTCCTTGGCTAAGCTAACAAACACCCTCAACACAAGGGCAGTAAATCTCCTCCCTGAAAATGTAGTCTTGAGAAAGTACTTTGCAAGAAGTCATTGGTGAAACTAGAAAAGTTGTTTCTCAACAGATGAACAAATAAAGTTGATAGGGAATTCATTTACAGGCAGACAGCAGCAAGCAGGGAACTTAATAAACATTTTTTCTCAAAGGTAGGTCTTGGGATAGATTTTTTTAAGGACATAAGAACATTTCTTTAATGGCCCAAAGAGACAACGTTTTATTTACTTCATTAGCCATTGAGACACTTTCAGGAGATCTGGTCAGTGGAGAGCAGAATCACAGAGGTTTTTTGTTTTGTTTTGCTTTGTTTGATTTTTTTTCCGAGAAGCAGAAATGGAATGAAATAATGTGAGAAGTGCAAAATCCTACGTTTGTACACTGGAGACCATGCTGGGAGCTTGTGGTACACACTGGGGACTGGGAGCTAGTGAAGACAGTCACCCTCTTTGGTCCAGTTATCAAAAAGGCAGCAGAGCAACCTAAGGATGGCACAGACTTTCCCCAGATACAGTAAATGAGATATAATTACCAGCACACAAGGTCTGTACAAGTCCTTGCCTGGAATACTGCATATGTGGGTCACACATCCTCAAGAAAGATGAATTTACCCTGGAATTCAGAGAAAGACTGATAGAAAGAGAGCAGAGGGGAGAGCTTATTCTGCAGAGAAGGCTGGGAGTGTTCAGTGAACAGGGACAGGAGTTCTTGTCTTTGGGTGCTCTCTCTGACAAAGACACAGGGGTGCAGAAGGAACTAATTTAGAGGACAAAGCTGGGTAAGAAAAAAGATGGATATAACATCATATATACATGAAGAATGAGGAGGGTCCCTACCAGCAAAAGAGCTGGGTCAGCTCCTGAAAGGACGTGAGGAAGGGCACAAAGAGCTCCTGGCTTACCACAGACACATCTAATAGCCGGGGACAGTAATCCTGGCTATCCCTTTGGTCATCAAGTCACTCTTAATGAGCCCCTTTATGCTCAGTCCTTCAGAGCCAACACATGCAATTTAGGCACACTGTGAAGGTCCTAACGTGCCTGCCCTAATTTATCCGATGGCTGTTATTCCTTTTTCATCAATAAGGAATAATGACACAATGAGGCCCTGTAGTTGGATCATTAATTAGAAGAGTTTTCACCTTTCAATTAACAAAAGCCAAACAAAAGCCTCCTGGATCCTTTTGCTGCAGTCCCGGGGGAAGGGAAAGGCAATCACCCCACACAGGTAGGGCAGCAGGGGAGTTTCATTGAGCAACAAGAGGTGCCGTCTCCGGAGCTGATTGATAGGCCCAGGAAGCTCGTTTAACCTGATATCTATCTTCAGCACTAATCAGGCGTGATGAATAAAAAAGAAGGCGTCAAGCTCCTTAGTAAGAGAAGGCTGGCGGCTGATAAACAGATAATTACACAAAGCAAAGCTGTCACAACAATAAATGGGCTTTGGCAAGAAGTGACCTCACGATGTGGGAAGCACCGAAGAGTTGAAACCTCATCATCATCCAGGAGTGAGGGGAATTGAGCCAGATTTACCATATAGCAAATGGCGCTGGCGTTTGTCACAGGAGATGTGCAGAATCTCTGGACACTGCTTCGGCAAGCCCCAGTGCAGCCGGTCGATGGTTGTTCCTCAGGCAGTTTGTTTTTTTTTCTGGTTTGGGGGGGAAGGGACCTTGAAGATCATCTCATTCCAATCCCCCTTTCACAGGCAGGGATACCACCACTAGATCATATTGCTCAGGGCCCCTCCAACTTGGCCTTGAACACTCCCAGGCATGGGGCCTCCAAACCTCCTCTGGGAAACCTGTTCCTGTGCCTCAACACCCTCACACTGGAAGTGTCTTCCTCGTATTTAATCTGAAACTTTCTCCCCTCGACCTAACACTGTCTGCCTGTGTAAAAGCTGCTCTCCCTTTTTACAACAGTCCCCTTTAGGCACTGGAAGTTGTTCTAAAGCCTGCCTGCTTCTCCAGGCTGAACACGCCAGCTCTCCAGCCAGTCTCTGCAGCCAGAGGTGGCGCAGCACACTGGATCCGTGTCTTTCCTGGGCTCAGAACCCAGACCTGGATGTGGTGCTCTGGGTGGATGTCTCATGGGACCCGGCAAACCCTGGAGTCATCGGACAGACCCAGCTGGGACAGCTGCAAAGGGCAGAGCTGCCTTGCACCTTCCCCGGGAGCTGCCACACTCCTGCTTCCACCCGTGCTCTTCCTCGGGAGCACGGGAAAACCTCGGGGCCTCAGTGGGTGTCCCTTGGGCATCCTTCGGGAAAACACCAGCCAGGGCAGGCAGAAGCTGCTGGAGCTGCTGGCCGAGGGGCTGCCTCACGTTTCCGGAGGCGGGCTCTCTGCAGGGGACGGACCCGGCCTGGGGGAACTCCAGCCCAGGGTGCCGAGGGGAGCCGAGCAGCGCCGGGAGTCGCG
>NW_005054298.1:7300983-7324729 GCF_000277835.1 Geospiza fortis | reverse complement strand
GCCCGCGGAGCCGCCGCGGCCCGGCCGGGGCTCCCTGCGCACCCCCCGCCCTGGGGACAGCCCTGGGGACAGCGACACGGGGAGAAGAGGTGCTGCTGGCCGAGTCTGGCACCTCCGCTGCTTTTTCGGCATCGTGGGGTGCTCCTCGCCCGTATCTGCGCCTTTTGGTCCCGTCCTGGCAGTGCTCCCCTCCTTCAGTGCCCATCTCCCTGGGGTTCCAGCAGCGCACACCGGGTGGAAGATGTCCATAGCTGGGGTGTCTCTGGGGAGGTCCAAGACCTGTGCAAAACCCTCATCACACACTTGGAGGGCAGCAAGATACTGGTGTTTAATTGGGCTTTGTAAGTACGTGTGTGGCTCTAATTCCAGGTCCTCTCCTGCAGAAGCTGCCGAGTGGCAACAGAAAGAGCTGCTGAATAGCAGGCATTAAGTAGATAAATATTAAAATTGCGATGTAAAGGCAAGCACTGGAAAGGCAGGTTCTAAGGAAAGGAGCAGCTCGAGGAAAGAATTGAAATGAATTCCTCTGAAGCAGCTGCAGACATTTGTTTGTTAAAAACATATCTCCACATGCATAAGAGGATGATGTGGCCAAGCACAAGCTCGCACCACTCCCATGGCCAAAGGTGAAGCCCTAAGACAGGCAGAAGCCCTTTGTGAGCTGAGCAGAGCACTGTCCCCTGATGAACAGCTGGAGCCCATGCCAGTGAGTGGGGCTGGGACCCCTCAGTGCTCCCGTCCTCATGACTTGGGAGCAGCTGCGCCCTGGGAAGGCGTCCCCCAGGGTGTTCTTTTTTATAACTGGATATTTGCAATATGCCAGCCCAAACAGCAGAGGCAGGTGTTGTATTTTAAGGCATGCAGGAGGCTGAATAAGTTGTGTACATAACTGTTCTCAAGACTGAAGTAAAAATTCAACCCCATCTCCCATTTCTGCCACAACAGGAGAGGCCAGATATGTCCTCTAACGATGTCATGTGTCAGAATTTCTTAATGACACTTTCCCCTCTGATTTCTGTTTAATTTGCCCCCTCTCCTTCTGAAGATCACTCTCTTTTTACATCCTTCCAAATAAAGAGCGTTTAGTTAGCGGGGAAGAAAAGGTTGCCATTGAAGAACTAAGAAAAGCACTGGATTAATTCTCTGCCTGCAGCTAAACTGAGAGTTCATCTCCTAATAGGCCATTTCAAAGCAGTTAGATTTACTCTTTTAGACTAACCATACTGTCTGAACAATATTTTATGCCTGTGTTAAAATATAATAGGCTAGAGAGACAACTCAAATGTCAAGAGTAGATAGTGCTGTCAAAGTAATTTGTCTTGGGTAATAGATAGAGTGACATGACTTTGAAACATTCTGAGAAAGAAATCATTCTACATTTGAATGGATTGTTTCTTTCCCTTTAAAAAAGCCAAGACTGTATTATTTAAGTCGTGTCTATCAGGAAGTCTTTATTTTCTGTGAAAATAACATTGGTGTTTCCAGTGGTGGGGACATGGCACAATGGGACTTTGCAGTGTTTGACAGGGGAATTAGGCTATGCCAGCACGGTGCTCCCAGAGCATCCTCAGACCACCCCTCATGGAGCCTTGGATACTTGGAGGAGCTTGGGAGTGGGTTAAAAAATTAAACCCAGTGCTCAGGGAGGCAGGAACAGTGCAACTGAGTTTAGGGGAAATGCCATTCAGCCAAAGTGTTTTGAGGTCCCCTAAAGTTTTTCTTCTCCAGCATTAACCATTTAGATCAAAAATGCTAATAAAATGCAGGAGTAATTGTCACAGGTCTCCCCATGGCAGAAATGTTATTCTTACTACTTATAGATTTTTAAAGCTTTCATCAGCTTCCTCATAGGCAGTCAGTGAATACATTTATACTTAAGGGATATGGACGACCTGTTATCTAGTCTTGTCATTTGTCCAAATGTTCTGGAAGAAAGGCACAACTTAGTTCTTTGCTAAGAAAGTCTGTGTGAGGACTTGGAAAAAGTCAGAGAAGTCTTGAGAGAATTCATTGTATTGTGTTAAAAAGATAAAAAGGAAGTTAGTAGGGTCTTATTTAGCAGAATTCAGACTAAGAAAGATTTTCAGTGTTTATTTAGTCCCTTCACACCACTGTGCCAGGTAAAAGAATGATTGAGAAAGGAGCCAAGAACATTTATGTTCCCTTTAAAGTCTATTTCCACTGCAGGAATAAATATAACCAGCTAGCACAGCTGACAATCGCCTTGTTTGGCATCTTCCCCAGTACTTCATTGTGCTCTCCTGGGCTCATGCTGAGCTGTCTCAAGGCTGAGGGGGTTCTGCTGGGGCAAGGGTAGGGTCAGGGTATTATCCATCCATGGGGTAGGGGATTGCCTCTGTATCAGAGTCTGGGGCCATCTCATCATGGCCAGGATGGGAAACCTCTTTAAGGGCACATAAAAGCCTGCAGGTCATAACAAAATAATAACATGATGTGTAAACATTTCCTTCACCAGGAAAAGAGGCATCTCATTTGGAAAGGGGCCCATACAAACTCAGTGTTGAATGTTACAGAAGAGCACTTGTCATTGTAACTCTGCCTGATGGCAGCGTGGTGTTTGGATGGGGACCAGCTTCTCCAGGCAGGGAGGGAAGAGCTCCCATCCAGTGGTGCCTCCCTCTTGGCAAAGTGTTTGCCAAGCATCCAACACTAACAGCACATTTTATTCCCCACCTCCCACACACACAGGTGTAAATGACCATCAAAAACCATGGGGCTGTAGCAATAAATGGCCCAATTTGAAGGTTTCCCAGGAACTTTCCATAGGAATGTAGACAGGCAGTGTTGCCATCCCTGTTTTATGGAGGAGCAGACTGAAGCCTGGAGAAAGACTTGCCCTGTTGGATTTGGAGGCAGTCGGTGGAAACAGGGTGTAGGTGTAGCTAGGGAGTCTCACGTTTTAGTGACAGCACTGACACTTGTGGGCAAAATGTCCCTTTTCAATTGCTATTTTACTGTCACTTGCAGTCATTTCTATTCAAGGCATGCTATTAGCAAATCTTTGGGGAACCCCCTGAGATTTTTGGTTGATAACTAAAAGAAACTCCTTTATGTTCGTAATGATAAAACAAAGCATCAAGTCATCAAGTCATTGATTTTACCCAAGACATTTCCTGAATTATTGCTCTTTCACAGCTGTCATGGGCTTGAAGCTTTCAGAAGCCCATTTTGTTTCTGCTCGTAGCCCTTTCATCGTCAAAGGCTGGTGCTGTACCCCTGGGTTTGCTTGTGCAGCTCAAAGAGGAGAGAGCTCCTCAAAGTTAAACAAAAATTCCTCATGGTTAACGAACTTGTCTAATTTTATGCAGAAAATGCTAGCATCTCTCCTTTTAAAACTTACTCCAAATTCCAGGTTGATACCAATGGGGATAGTTTAAAAAGCCTCTCAGACTTGGATGCAACTCCCTTTGACTTTCAGCCAGACCTATACACTCTTACACATTTTCAGGGGGAAGATTTTCAGCTGTCAAAGTCTTTTAGGCAGCATCACAAACCCACCTGGCTTTTCTTCAGCACTGTGGCCAGCCAGGAAAAATCGATGACTCTCTACTTAGCTGTGTAAATCCAATTTACTGTAATTACCCATGTAAGAAAAAGATACAGCTCTACTTTAAGGTTCTCCAAAGTTGCTTTATGATCTTCCTGCAGTATTTTATCAATGTTGTACTGGTTTTTTTTCCCCCACACCTTGAGCACTGAGTGAATAAGAAACTAAAAAACCCAGCAAATAGCCCATATACAAAAAGACAAATAACATCCCTAAAATTATTAAATTTGTTTGCAAGTGACTGTGTAGAAACACTCTTGCCTAGTCTGAAATCAAGTTGACCTAAATTATACAGTATAGATTATTGCATTTAGAATAATAATGGTGTGCTGGATATAGTGGAGTGATTTTAAACCAAGGGCGTGCAACCTTTGCTGAGATCCAGATGGGTTTCTTAATCTGATTTATGATGCAAAATTTAGGTCAGGTGGATTGATTCCTAATAGAGATATAATGAATCAAAATTTCTAGAATGGCTTTATTTTGCACAGAGGTGTCAACATGCTGTACTTCTCTATTTGTGCACTTGGCGTGTAATGATTCTCTTGCAAAAATCATAATCCATCAAGTCTTCCATTCAAGAATATCAATCAGTGCCAGGAACAAGACTATTTTAGCCAGGAGTTCTCAGTCATTTTGTTTTCCTCTTCATGAACACATAAGGTGCTGTGATATTTAAATTGTGCTTTGACATGTAATCATTAAATGTTTGAAAATGTCTCATTCTGTTTTTGTTGCCTCATCCATTTGTTTACACTGAGTCCTTGTTTTGCCATTGTTCCTGGGGTTTTTTAGCATACAATACCCATATTGTTGCCTTTAATAGCTGCAGGCAGACCCATCTCAGTTTTCTGAAAAGAAATTTGGTTTCAGTATTAGAAGGCTAAAATTAAAATTAATTATATATCGGTTCCTGCTTTAACAGAAATTAAAACAAACCATTCCAAACCTTTCTCTTAACATACCTATCTTTGACATAACAAGCCAACATCAAGATAATCATCATAAAACTTGTGATGTAAACATGAATGTAGATCTGTGGGATCTTGCTGAGATTTATGTCCTATGTGTTTTCCTGTGTTATGCTTTTTGGTTTTTTTGGGCAGAGTGAAAGCAAAGTTACATGTTTGGGCCACTGTAATTTCTAACCTGACGGTGTTTATCTGTTGGGCAGCTTTCTGGCTTCATGTGAGGATCTGATACCAGGGTTTGGGTTGGAAATACAGCAAATCCCTTACACTCAATAGCAGCTCTGGGCAGGGCTGGGTGTGACGAGGTGTAGTTATATACTATAAGTAGATGTACAGGCATGGCATTATTTATTATGGTTGGAATTAATTGCTATAAACAAGAACAGATACTTCTTTCTATTTTTGCTGAAACAATGTGAAATGTTTAAGCCAAGACAACAGCCTGGTGCAGCAAGGAGCTATGGAGTCACCCATGGAGAAGCAAAGCCTTCCCTAAAGAGCAGGACTAAGCATCCACATTATTTTTTGATTTGGTCATTGAGTTATGAAAATCAATTTAAAAGAAGATTAAGATGAAGACTTCTAGAAAGCGTGTTGAACTGGGGTCTGGAAATGGCACTAATACTTACTGTGCTCCTGAGAGTGTGCTGCTGTTAAAAAAAACCCACTAGTGGTATGGCAGAGGTTGTTCACATGCTAGTTTCAGCCAAAATTCAGCTCAGTGGCGTGATCACTAATGTCCTGCTTCAGCCTCCACAGGCTACTGCCATCAGCCTCTTCCCTGAAGCATCCTCTGGCATTACACAGATGGTCAGGGACTAAGTGAGGGCTGGAGGTGATCTTCATATCTCTTTTCCCTGCGTGAGAAAATTGCTGTTTGCAGAATGATTGGAGACCCTGGGGTACAGGAGAGCCCCGTCTCCATTTCCCTGTGTGGAATCATCGATGGAAGTGCAGCTTTCCCCACTGTACCCTGCCATTTAAACAGGCTGGAAACAATGGGCTGCTGTACTAAGTGCTATTTGCCACGCTGGCAAATGGCAGCTATGGGTGGCTTCTAAACTGTTTCTACCTTTATTGCAACCCCCCGCACAAATCAAACTGCCCAGCCTTGCGAACAAACTCAGACCTATCCCCCTCCAGCACGTGGCAGGCTGAGGTGTTGCTCGCCTCCAGCCTTCCTGCAGATCATAGGTTTTTTTTCCCCCCTCATCTCTTATAATTCTGGTGTGCAACTGAGAAAATTATACCTCATTTCTTCCTTGGTGTAAATTGATGCAGCTGCTTGGGAGTCGGAGGGGCTGTGCCAGATTGTACCAGCCGCGAGCTTGGCCGGGAGCCAGCGCTTGGCACAAACTTGCTGAAAGCTGTGTACAAACAAGGCTTGTCACTATGTATGTTATTGCCCTTTTGTTTAGGATATAAATATGTCCCATATATGCCAGCAAGCCTCTCATTTGCTATTTCAATGGAGAATCCTGTAAAACAGCTGTCATGCTGTCTCCTGTCAAATCAGTTACAGATGCATGTGTCCTTCCCCATAATAAACAGGTATGAAATTGTCTTTATGCACTGCGCCAGCCCTTGTCACCAGGAATGCAAACGAGGGAAGCTTGGAAAAAAGAATAGCCCTGAAACCTGGTGCTCTGATGGAGCACCATGAAAGTTACTTAGACCTCTTCAAAGAGAGTTACAAGCAGAAAATTTTGGGGCGTGAAGTAATGAACTAATGCTGATGAGTGTAGAAAAATGGGGTGAAGTCCTTGCTAGTCCACAAGGTTGCCTTTCTGCACTAGTTGTAGGTGCACAGTGACAAAGCAGCCTTTGTCCTGGCCCAGGCTGCAGTGGAGCACTGGGAATGCTCCTTCCTGCATCCATCAAGATGCAGCATGCTTTGAGAATGACTGCCTGTGCAAGAATGTTCCACTCTATAGAGGAAGAAAAGGACATGGGCAGGATTTCAGCAGTGTTATGTCTATTATGACTCCTGGACTCATAACATAAGTTGTTATTGTGAGGAGTAGCTGCTAATTTTTGACTGGTTTTGTCACTGGATGACTTTGTGTGAGAACCACCAGACCGCCAGCTCTGTGGAACATCAACTGTGTTGGTATTCAAGGACCCAAAACATGCTGGGGTCCTTGACAGAAAATTGTGGCCCATAGGCCAGCATCAGTTTGGGAAGATCTGAGCAAGCCCGGGTCGTGTGTCTGAGTGCCCAGCTTTTCCCTCACCAGAGTTTAATAAAAAACCCCAACATGACACATGTCAAAAGCCACTCAAGCACTCCCTTGCTCTTACACTCAGTGCTACCCATGGGAGAGTTGGTCTTCAACATGAATGGGAAATTAAGCTCAGTTTACAATTTCTGAACCCTTTTGCCTCTCCACTTAAATCCTCCCTGGT
This sequence comes from Geospiza fortis, assembly GCF_000277835.1. NCBI lineage: Eukaryota > Metazoa > Chordata > Aves > Passeriformes > Thraupidae > Geospiza > Geospiza fortis. The sequence continues at coordinate 7,317,784 of NW_005054298.1, read as the reverse complement.
ACACCAAGTGTTTTGTGGCAAACCTTCTGTTTTTGATGAAGTGCTTCTTTCCCAGTGGCTGACATTGGTCCTTCACATGAATTAAGTGTCAGACTGTGAAAATCTTCCGTGCACAAATAGAGCTAATGAGGCAGATTTGCAGAGATGAGGATCTGGCCATACATTTTATTCACGTTTTCTTAGGCCATGTCTCTGAGGTGGATAATCATGAAGCTGACAGCACCAAATAAATTGCCTATTAGCTATTAGTATCTTGTTTCATGCAATAACAGTCAAATCTGCTTACATCTGACAGCAGTGTCTGAAGGTTTGGGAAGTTTGGGGTATCCATCAGGGATAATTTTTTGCAAAGACTCAGTAGGTCAAAAACAAGTAGTTGGGGTCACACACTGACAGCTGGGGTGAGAAGCCTCTCAAGACAAGGCTGGAATGCTGACATTGTTCTTCACACTGAGTATGAGGAGAGCAATGTCTTACAGCTTGGAGATTCTGCAGCTGATGAATTACCCCTCTCCTCCCCACTGCAGCAATGTGCTGTTAAAATCAAAAGACTCTTATGAAATTGTGTTTGCACCTGAGCCAAGGATGTTGAAACTGTGATCTACTACCAGGACCATTGGTCATGCAGCAATTAATGAGGTGCTCCTGGGCATGGCTTACCACATGCAAGTCAGACCTCTGAGACAGGATTTTAAACAGGGATGCTGAAAACACAAGTCCAAGGAGAAGCCAGGGCAAGAATGACTGTTCTGGAGAGTATTTCTAGGATTTGTTACAGGAAAAAATAGGTTTGAAGACATTTTATTGAGGACTGAAGTGTCATTGGGAATCATAGAGTCACAGAATGGTTTGGGTTGGAAGGGACCTTAAGGATCATCCAGTTCCAACTCCCTGCCGTGGGCAGGGACATTTTCCACTAGACCAGGTTGTTCAAAGACGCATCCAACCTTGCCTTGAACATTTTCAGGGACGGGGCATCCCCAGCTTCTCTGGGAAATGTGATCCAGTGCCTCATCACCATCATGGAGAAGAATTTCTCCCTGATATCTAACCTAAACCTGCCCCCTTTCAGTTTAAAGCCATGGCCTCCTGTCCTATCACTACAAGGCCTTATAAAGAGCCCCCTTATCAGTTTTCTTGTAGCCTATTTAAGTACTGAAAGTTGCTCTGAGTTCTCCCTTAAACCTTCTCTTCTGCAGCCTGAACAACCCCAACTCTCTCAGCCTGTCTCTCTAGCAGAGATGCTCCAGCTCTCTGAGCATCTTTGGGGTCTTCTCTGGACTCACTCCAGCAGGTCCACATCCCTTCTGTGCTGAACAAGAGGTGTTTTGTTTAGGACTCCAGTGAATGATGGTTTTAAAGGAGTTGTTACAAGTCTTTAGTGAGGTGTATGGTGGGTTAGATGTTGCCTCACAAAATCAGTGGGTGTTGATTTATTGGTGTGGCTGACCAGAAGGGCTGAACAGACCAGAGGCTTAAGCTGTACAGGGAGGAGAAACTACTGTGCGTGCATTTTTGACATTCCTAGTGGATGTCTGGTTGCCAGCTCAGGCCCTTTGCATCCAGGCTGTGCCTGTGCCCTACGTGCAGTTTCTGTGCAGCAGCTACAAGCAACCACCTCTCCATCACCCTCTGGTGTTACATTATTCCTCCAGCTTCCTCTGTACCCACCTTTCCTCCTCACCTGACAAACGCAGCTTGATGAGCCACCATGGAATTTCCTTTTTCAGTTGCTGGTGGCCATCTCTTGCCCTCTGTAAATCTCCCTGTGCCTTCATGTTCTTCAGTACCTCCTTCTTCAGATGGTCCCACTCCAAAATAATCACTTGATGGTGACCCAAGGTCGTGGAATCATTGAATCATTAAATTTGAAAAGGCCTCTAAATCCCCAAGTCCAGCCATTAACCTCACCCTGCCATCACTGAGTGCTTCAGCCCTTGCTCTCACCCTGCTTGTCTGTTACTGTCTCTGCTCTTGTGCTGGAAATGGAAATCTCTTTTTAGTCAGTGCTTGCTGAGAGCCTGGCATGGGAGGCTCCTCATTTCTGAGCTCAAACTAACACATCAAACTACAGCTTTGATTGCAAGTGTAAAAACACCCCTCCTCTGCCCCAAGAGCAAAGGGTTGGTCTGCACGTTTCCCAGCAGGTGAAAGGGGGTAAAATAATCCTTTTTTTGCGCAATTTGGGGTGTGTGAGTGCAGGAGAGGAGCTGCTGAGCACCAGGATGTCCCTCCTGACTGCTGCCAGGTTTGCTCTGAGGCTTGGGAAGCTCCAGCAGGGCAGGTCCACACCTGCACCTCACCCCCCAAGTGAACAGAGGGCATTTAATCCATCACTGGCTGGGCTGAGGAAAGAAGAGGAATTCAGGGAAGGAATCGGAAAGCAAAACAGCTCCCAAAACATGTTTTGGAAATTTTCAGGAGTTTGATGCTCCTTTAAGAGTATTTTCATTTTGTGCAGACTGCTAGGATAGGATAATTAGCTAATTAGCTAAACATAATGTCTAAGCCTTTTTTTCATCTTTATGCCAACTTTATTTTTAAACTGCCTCCCCTCTAGCCAAAAATCCAGCTGTTTCTCAAAATCATGTTGTGATTAATCTTGGTCCTCATTGTAATCAAGAACAAAAATCCCCTTCATTACACTGTGGCCAAGGTTTCTGCTAAGAGGATTTTGGTCAATGTTTTTTCAAATTGCACATTTAAATAAACATGAGTTTTTATTTTAAAAAGCAATTTGGGCAAAAAGTAATCCTATTAAAGATATTATTTCTGTAGATGTACCATTTACAAAATCTTTTGTGGAAGGATCATTCTTGATTTAAAAAAAAAATCATTCTGATTTAAACAAAAGAGCCTGGAGAGAAACTGGAATTTTGCTGCAAATGTTTTATAAAAAAACAAAGACTTGCCCTCACCAAATGCTTCCAAAGTTAAACAAAGCAAGCTCAAAATTCAGCACAAAAATAGGTTTTTGCTCCTGTTTGGTTTGACTCTCTTTCTGGTTGATTTATTACCCTTGGCACCCCGCAGCACCATCTGAGCAGTCTTTCATTACTCTCCTCTTTTCTTTCGGACATGATGAAACTTTCTGGCTCCTTGCTGTCCTCCCAGCAGTGATGAACATGGAGCAGGCTCCCAGCTCTGCTGCCAAACACCCACCTTCAACGCTTCTGCTTGCTCTCATCCTGCCTCTGCCAGCAATTTGGGTTGCACTGGTGTGTGCCTGGGAGGATGGGAGATGGCCAGGAGGGAAAAAAATAATGAAAGGCAATCAATTAAGTCAATTAAACAATTAAAAATTAGTCCATGCACCAGGCTTTTCCTTCTGCTTACACACCAGTTTATTTAAAAATAAAAAAGGAAAGGGCTTCTAGGTGCAGTGGCCACTGAAGCATGGAGTTATTTGGGTCCTGGGTGAGCCCAGCCTGCTTTTAATCATGTATCTATGTTGTATTCACCCCAGCTGGTGATTTCCACGTGCATTTTTTACCTCTCACCCAGGAGTTGCAGACTCAGAGCCCAAGGTGATCTATTATGTCATTCTGGAACACCAAACCTCATGGTTTTTCGTTTTCTGTCCCGCTTCATGGTGATTGTTTTGTCCCACCTTGTCAGTTCAAAGCTGCTGGGTCTGGCACCAGGGTGACCTGCTGCAGCACCAGAGGTGTGCCCACACAGGGCAGATATGTTTGCTGAGCCTTGGGGGTGAGCTCTGGGTGGGGGACAGCTGGGGGTGGCAGCACCTACTGCCAATTACCATGTGTGGAAAATGACAAATGCAGGTTCAGGGATATTCGTGTAAGCACACTCCTGATGTGTGGATGGGTCCATCATGAGAACTGCCACAGATGTTCCAGCCTGGAAGCGCCACAGGTCATGAAATCCAAGGCATTTCTCAGTTTTTCCTTTGTGGCAGCCTGGTTTTGCCAATGGCTCAGTACAGTCAGTTCTCCCATTAATGAGGCTGTAATTAGGCAGGGCTAGTTGGGAAATGCATCTTCCAGTCCATCAGACATACTGAGATGTTAAGCCTTGCCCCATCCAGCAGTGGCTTAGAACAGGGGAGGTTACAAATTTGGTTTAATTTGCATTTTTTGGGATGTTTTAAAAAGAAATTTATGGTGGCAGTTCTGCCTCAGACACCAGAAAATGCCCACAGCTTGATGTCTGCCAAAGGAGACCCTGGGCAAGGCAGAGGCAGACACAGAGGAGCGGCTGCAGAGAAGATTCTGCAGCAAAACCCTCATCATAGGCTGAGTCACCATGAGGTGCTGAGACACTGGCAAAGAGAGCAGCTAATCCAAAAAGCCTGGAAACGTGAGCTCAGCACAGGTTCAGAAACCACAGATTAAAAATCTCTCTCCCAGAACATTCCCCGCGTACGTGTTTTCTGGAGGCAGGATGACATCTAACCTGATTTTGGAATGCTTTGTTTTGGCAATATGAGGTCTCATTTCCACCATCAGCAGCCAACATTTGAATATGTAAATTACAGGGTATAAATTAAATTAGTATTGTGAAGTTCAAAGGCATGTATTGGCTATTGCATCATCTAATACTGAGATCCTGCAAGTGATCCAGAGTGATCCAGATAACAGAGTCCATGCAAAGGCTGTGTTTTTGTAGCCTGTAGTGACCCAACCAGCACTTTTTCTAATCCAGCCCAGTGTCACTGAAATTATGAGAGTGCATGTGGCTTGAAAAAATTAAAACCCAGACATGAAACCAGCAAACTTTTAACTGCAATCCCAACTTCACGCTTCTACTGATTCCAGTGAAGCCAACAGCGTGGTTTATCCATCAGGAGAGACACAGAGAAGGGTAAGGGATGACCAAGGGCATGCAAGAGTTTCCAAATGACAAACACTAAACAGACTGGGACTTTTCCTCTTGGGAAATAAATGACTCTGAGGAAGATGAGCTAGAAGCTGTGATATCTTGAAGGTGATGGATGGAGTGACCAGGGATTATTCACCATGTTGTTGAACACAAGTATTCACTGGTGAGCAGCAGGTTCAAAAGAAACACAAAAAATGCTTCCTAGTGCTTCCTCACCTGATACCCAATTACACCAAGCCCCCTGTCTGCCTCCATGGAAACTTTTGTGTCTCAAGTGGTCAGTCAAGTATTTTTTCTGTTGTTTTCAGAGTGAGTAGAGGGAGCTGCTCTGTAACAGGAGAGGTCGACAAGAACACGTTGCATAATGGGTACTAAAAAATATTTAAGGCACCAAAATCTTCATCTTCTGGCTGTGCCCCTCACTGATCTGTAAGCCCCAAAAGAAGGTGGGCAGCTCTAGCACACCAGAAAGCAGCAACACCTGGTACCTTTCACTGTCTCACTTGCCAGTCTGGAGCAATCAGTCAACTGCTTAATAAGCAAAACACTGGGAACCTTTGGAGGTATTTTTCTTTGCTGCTATGAAAAGGTGACACACACAGCTAAGCAGCACTGACTGGCTCCGTGCTGCTTTATATGAATGCACATAACCACCTGCGACCTGCCAGCCCCTCGTTTGTCAATGGGGAGCAATCATTCAGCCACTTAGCAATTGCCAGCAGAAAGGCTCTGAAGCTTTCCAACTGAAAATTAAAGAACAGCACTTTGGTGAGTGATTGCAATCCCCTGACAAAGCATCCTGGAATCTTAAAAAAAGCTGTGAATTTTTGTATATATCTGTAAATAATTGTCGGTTGGTTTCTTCCATTTCTCAGCAAGCCGGGTTAATTCTTTAATTAACGGTCATTAGGGATTTAGAAGACAAATGAGTCATTCATTAGCTCGGTGTCCAAACTAATGAGCAATAAATGCTTATGAAAGACATGATTTATTTAGCATTCAGAATCTGTGTCATTTTGTGGTACCTGATGAAGATGCTAAGAAGCAAGGCTGACCCGTGCCTCACAGCCTGCTCTGTGGGACCACACAGATGCCGAGTCTGGGGAGCTCCCAGGAAGGCTCTGCAGCCTTCCTATTACTAACAAGGTTTAGCTTAGACAGCTGGGGCTAGGTTTTCTCCTAATGTGGGGTGTTTTCCTGGAGGCTGAGTCCAGGAGGATGGTTCCTGCCTATGTCAGGTCACATATCTGAGATCTTCAATGCACATATGGCACTACCATGGGCTGTGTGACCTTGTCCCAAAACCATTTTTGGACTTTTCTTTGGTACTGTCCAGACAAGCAGCCCAACATCTGAGGAGAGAGCCTGGCTGTGCTGCTGCCCCCATTGCCATTCTGTTTTGTCTGTGATCTTTCAAGAAGGCTTTCCACCCACCCAGCCTTTCTTTCCCACAGCTGAGAGGAGGAGTTGCAATAGCACAGAACAAAGCTAACACACTAAAATGTCAGAAGTAGCGAGGAAAAAGAATCACAGAAGTGCACAAGTTACAGCTGGTCCTGAGAAAAGTTTACTCTGCATCCTTTGTGGTGCAAACCAGGAGACACAAGCTGGGTGGCTGCTGCACACGCCACAGGGGCAGGAGTTGTAACACTAGCAGGTTGTGAAGGTAGGTAAAGCTGGATTGCAGATGGCCCTAGTCACCAGTCCAGGCTTATAAAACCAGTAGGAGAGGATTTGTGGTCAGGGAGCAGTACATGTCATGGGTGCTTATTTTGGAAAAGAAGCTCCTGCCTTGGTGTGTGTTGGTGCTTACTAATGAACTTGTGGAGTTGCTCTCAGGTGGCTCCTCTGGTCTCAAGAAGACATTTTGTGGACCAGACAGCTCAACTTTTTTTCTTAAAAAAGATCATCATCCCCCTTGGTGTCTGGTGGGGTAAGAGTCTGTGCATCTGCCCTGTGACACTTCCACTGCTATCCCTCAACGTTCTGAAAGCTGGGCTTTTAATTAAGGCATTTTTAAAATATAGACATCATTGAAGTGCTGGAGGAGACAATTAAAATATCTGAAAGTGAATTCAAAATAAAAGGAACTCTTCAGATATATGATTTTTGGCCCAGGGGTCATCTGGGGCACAACTAATTACTGCAGAGACCAGGGGCAAGACCAAGGTGAGTTCATTTTGCTCCCCAACAAGCTCCACTGTGTCCCTGATGAGAACAGGGAGTTCTCAGGCATGTGCTGCACATCACTGGTGCTGCCCAGGGCTGGGAATGGAGATGGGAAACAGCCTCACCTCATCTTTGTAGCGCTACCACACCTGTGAGGGGTTTGGAGTTGTTGCCAGCAGAAACAAGGTTGGCAGGTGACATCTGTGTCACCTCTGTGAGGCAGATGTCTCACATCTCACAAGCAGGGTTTGGGGGATCTGGTGTGGACAGGAATTTGTGGCTGCCCATTTGCCTTCATTTGCTTGGGCACAGCAGGCACGCAGTGGCTTCTCTAAGCTCCAGTGTCTCAAGAAGGATCACTGGAGAGGCCAGAGGTCCTTCTGGCTTGGCCACATCAAATCTCAGCTTCTGGAGACTCACATCATTGGGTCATAAGTGGCAGAGTACTGTGTGTGTGGGATAGAGTGATGTGTCCCCCCAGACATGCTTTAACCACCCCATGAGCTGCGCTGGCCTCTCTGAGCTGGCCCTTCCCTCTTCAGAGATGTTGAGTTAATCTTGTCTGTCATGGTGGAGTGGCTCAGATCCCATCCAGGAGCAAACAGCCTGACATTTAAATAAGATAACCAATTTGTGCCATTGTGAAACATCAGCACAGCTCAATTTATGCCATTTAAGAAAGGCATTTATTGTTTCCTTGAATAAGCAGCAGCAGCAGCAGAGGTAATGCATTCTCCCTTGCTGTTTTTTGAAGGAGGTTGTAGCCCTCCTTAATGTGTGACCTTCAAGCTCCACAGAAAACTTACAAATGAAAAGTTCCTGTGAGTAATCCTGTTTGTAGTCAATATAGCTGCATTCTGCAGAGGTTGGGTATAAGTTTCTCAACTCAGAATAGCAGGTAATAAACTAAGGGTGGGTTTTTAAACTTTTAATTAATGGATTATTTGGCATTCAAAAATCCTCCCTTAAGCCTAGACTCTGAATTACACTATTGCAAGAAATGTTTTTAATTTAATTGGAGCATGGTTCTCAAAGACTTGGCTCTGGCCATGGTGGGTGCCTTTTGTCACAAAGCCAGACCTTGGTGATGCTGTTTACCTGTGAGGCTACGTGGGAGGGGGAAACCTGGTGTGCAGCGTGGGCAGCAATGCCTGTGTCCTTTGCAAATTCTTCTCATTAATTTACCAATGAATGAGAAAGTGGGGGGAGAATGAGCATTTTTCACGTCTTCCTGCTGCTTCAGTCAACTCTCCCTGTAAGAAAATCTCTTTCCTGGCAGCTTGTAGAAGTTCATAAAAAATAAGTGTCAGAAAAGCAAGTTTTATGGCAGAGAGAGGCTGCAGCTGCTCAGTCTTGGCAGGTGACCTCCAAGGGCTCAGCAGGACATTTGCCCCCCTCAGCCCTGGGTGAGCACCCAGACAAGGCCAGGCTGCTGGGGTGATCAGCACAGATAATTAAAGAGGTGTCCAGGTCTCTTGGTGATTAAAGATGACTTCTCTATTTGCCTGCCAGAGCATTGTTTCCAAACCTTGGCCTCTCTCTGGACAAAAGGGTTAGCAGATCTATCACTTTTCGTATGGTTTTTTTTTTAATATGAGTGGGGGAATTGTGGCCTCCTCACTCTGCAATATCAGAGTACAAAAAATGTCTTTATTTCCTCTAGCACACAGTCATTGCAACTTTAGCATCTGCACAGTCAAAGGAGCTGGGGCCAGATAGATGAGTCCTGGCAGGGGAATGGGTCTCCTTGATGAGTGTATCTGAGTGCTCCACTGCAAACTGGGACTGATTTGGCTGAGTGATGAGCCTTGGAGAGCTACAGTTTATTCACGTGTTGAGTATGACTGCACAGCCACCCAGAGGAGAGGCTGGCTGTCCTATGCCCACGTAGGGGCTGAGGGAGATTCCTACAGGGACATGACTCATCACTCACAGGACTTCCAAAATCTCTGTGTCAGTCAAGCAGTGACTGCAGCCTGGTGCACTGATCTGCCTGTAAAGGGATGAAACAAATTCAGCCTTCCTTTTGTTTTGGAGAGACCAGGCTTCAATTGCAAAGAAATAACTTTTTCCCATTAAACCACAGATCCAAATAATTTTCATCCTTCTATTTATGTTTATATATTGGGAATAGTCTTCATCTCTCACCTGATCGCTAGACCAGCTGTCCCTGGTGTACAGTCATAAAATAGGAGCAAACCCTGAGCCCTTGGCAGAAAACAGGAGTGCTGAAACAGCCCGAGCCATGAAGCAGCTCTTAAAGGCTGAGGTTGCCTCAGTTGTGTTCAGCATTTCAGGCTAAGCTGCAGAACATTTTGAAGAATGGTTTCCAGGATGCTTTCTTCAGGCTCTGGAGCACAAAGAACAAAATGTGCTTCTGCAATGTGGCCCAGAGTGAGATCTCTGTCTACTGCATATTTCTTGGGCCAGGAGTGATTTCAGAGTCCTTTAATGCTTGTTCTAGTTCAGTGGTGAGGAGGTAGGAGGACAGGACACAGGCAAGAACAGGTTGAGTTATTGATCTGTGATGGGCAAGATGTGATAGATCATTTTGATCTATCCTTAAAACCAACCCAACAATCAATGAAGCAAACAAAAGCAAACATGGAAAATGGTGCCCATCAGCAGTGGCTAAACCAGCAGTCTCTCCGCTCAGGGTGTGCTGTACCAGTTTTGCATCAGAAAAAAAGTGATTGGTATATTTTTGTTGTTTTCAGAATGTTTGGTTTGATTAAAATCACACTGCAGTTGGGATTGTTTCACCTGTCCTATAACAGTCAGGTCAATCTTGAAGTGAACAGCAGGGCTCCAGAGTGCAAAGTCATCCCATTTTGAAAAGGGAGATGAGAACAGAAAATTACCAGACTGATTCTTGGCAGCATTGAAATCTTTTAATAGCTTAAATTTAAGCAAACACTTGCTTTAATATTTCTATAGTTGAATGTATAAACCCCTATGTAACAAATCTTTCAAATTGCTAGGACAAAAAAAAACCCACCACATTGCCCAAAAATTAATTTTTCCTGGAGCTGCCATTTCTGTCAGCATTTTCCACCCTGCCAACAAGAAAACAAGTATTCTCCCCTCTAGACAAGGACAGTAAGATGCCTCAAAGGTTTTTATTAAAACTTTGAATCAAAGTAGTTTTCAAAGTTCCAGAGGGTCTTTATTTATGGAAAAATCAAGTCAAGAGAAAACTCAAGTTTTTGGAGGATGAGAGGAAATATGGCAATTTGGAAAAAGATCATTCAAGTTTCAAAAGTGGTCTCTTTTTTATAAACACCAGTTAAAGAGCCACCAAAAAAAAAAATCAAAACCAAAAGAAAACAAAAGAAACCAGTACAAAGCAAGGGCTGCATTTCAAGGCCTGCCAAGGCAGATATAGCTTCAAGGCTTTGTCTTTGCTTCCTGAAGGATTTTCCCACCTGCTCTACTTTTTGCGGAAGCTGCTTCAGTGGGCTTTGGCCAGCCCAAAAGACAGTTTGTGGAGGAAGATCAGACTTAGGTGCTTGTATTCCCACCATGGCTCCAGAATCACCTCCCTCCTTTAAATGGAGTCTCCTGGAACCTGGGAGGTCCCACCTGTGGGTGAGTTTTGAGCCTCATGCTGGCTTTTTTGGGGAAAGATTCCCCGGGAAGCAAATTTCCTGGAAAAGCCAGTTCCCCCTCTTTCAGTGTCTGTTAACTTCAGGAATCCAGGCTTCCTCCTGCCTCAGATAGGTGAATAGCTGGTTTTCATTTTGTTTGTATCTCATATTAACAAGTGTGCCATGGATGGGTGAGAAGTGATGAACCCAGCACTTTCAGAGGAGGAATCGGGACCATATTCCTGTGCCAAGAGGACCACCCCAGCAGTAAGGGTATTTTAATTGTGTCACAGGCATCCAGGGCCAATCACAAAGCTTGGGGCAGGTCTTCTCTCTTATTTGGGGTGAAATAGCCCAGCTTCTGTCTGTGGGATCAACAGGGCTCTGGGGGTGCTGAGGTCATGTGAATACCCCACAGTGCATTGCAATCACTGCAATGGCACCAGGAGGATGCCAGTGCTAAATAAATACGACATATTTCAAAGACACAGAGGATTTGTGCCTTTATGCTGGGTATTTCTAACATGCCTGCAGTGAAATTGGTCATGGGTCCCAAGGCAAGGGGAGCATGTCACAAAATCCCAGCCTTGTGGGCAGAGGATTTGGCCCTGAGCTTGGAAGCAGTGTCAAGGCTCATTAATGTCAGTGGTACTGGATCAGTGTGTCCTGGGGCACTCTCCCACTGAGGGCAGGAATACCTCCCAGAGCAGCACTGCTTACAGCCATCAGTGGAGGTGAAAGTCTTCTCTGTGTTAAGATGTCAGGCCAGATGGAAGCTCACTGTTGGTCAAAGTTCAGCCAAAATATTCTTGGTACAGGTAAAACTTAAGTAAAAATAAATTTAGGCATTACCCGCTTAAAACTTGCACAAGGCAACAACCCGGTCAATACTAATCAATGGGTAGGTGTTAATTAGTGTCTTGTTTCTCAAGCCAAACACCATCAAGTTGGTAAACCACTTTTAACCTCACTTGCAGGTAAATGATGTTTGGTTGCCCTTTTACCCGCAGTGCTTTGGGTATAAATGAGCAGCAGCTCCCGGCAGACTCCAGCGAAAGGTTAGAGCCGCACACAGCATCCGGGATGAGCGCTCGGCAGCAAGGAACACTGCCTCTGATTAATTGGGACAAATCCTGCTTTGATGGGAGCCCAAAAGGCACAGGGGCAAAAGCAGTTGTTAATCACTGTGTCTGCAGCTCGGTGTTGTGGAGTCCGGCGTGGGAAATATTGTTATGACATCAATATGCATCTCTGGGATGGATGAGGCGGAATCCGTGTGATGCTTAAAGATACCCAGGAGAAAGTGGGAGAGTAACAAGGGGCCAGACCCTCATTTAAAATCTTTTCAGGCTGTGGATTGTCAAAATATCTCGGTAGGATTTTGGCAGCTTTGTCACTTCCCCTCCCCTGGTGCTCAGCTGTTATTTAATTATTAACGTGCGTGGCTCAGGGTTGTCTCGGCAGGTGGAAGAAAAGTCTCTGTTAAAAGTGATGGGAGTAGACTTGAAAATCTCAGCCTCATGGTTGTTGTGTAGGACCTTTTGGAATAGTATGAGAAGATAAAATGTCATGAAAAGCTGGATCCAAAGTCTGTCAAAGTTGGTGAAGTATTTCCATCACTTTGGTTAACTCCAGGCTGATCCCCAAGAGTAGTGATGAAAGAGGGGAGTGGAGAGACGTGGGAGCAATCCCAGCCAGCCTCCACTCCTGTGGATCATGTTCATTGCCCAACACTAATTGCAGATTTGCCTTCATGCTTTTTGCCCCACTCTGGGGGACTCGCTGGCCCCTGTATCTGCTTCAGCAATGCTACAGGCCCTTCCCAAGCCACAGCCTCCAGCCAAAGGCTGCCCCTTGCCAGGGACTTCTCCTGCTGCAGTAATGCCTCTCAGGCTGTGATTTTTAATGACGTTTTGACGCTAGCAGGAGCAGCAGTATATGGCTTCACACCAGCCAAGGAGTGTGTCTTCCTTCACCGAGGGAATGGGAAAGACTTTTTTCAGCAGAAGATACATCTGCCTTTAGAAATGCCAGCAAATTCTTATTAGTGGAGACAAGATCTGGGGAGAGGTTCCCTCCCTGGATGACATTTTTGGCAGTTCTCTGAATGTTTTCCCCTTCTACAATGAACATGGCATTGGAGATGTCTCGGCCATCAGCATTTCAAACAGGAATCTCTCTCATTGTGATTGGCGCACTTTAAAATCTTCTCATCTGTAAAACATTTTCCCCTCTAATTTTGGAAACAAAACTGCTGAGGCAATTAAGTCTCCCCATTTAGCTTTTCTTGGAGGTTTCTGTGCTCTTTCTGTTTTATCTTAGTCTCAGCAGAAGGTGCAATGTTCCAACAAACAAGGCAGAAGGAGCTCGTTAGGTGTGTTTGAGCACCGGGCAATGTATTTGTTAGAAAAAGCAGTTTGTGCTTCTAAGGATAACAGAGGTGCATCTGTGCATTCATTCAGCAGCAGCATAAGCATGCACCTCACGTGCAGTAATGGTGGCAATTGAGCAGTAAGGGAGGGATAGCAGAGTCCAGGGGAAACTCCCCAAAATTTTACATTTATGCCCTATTATTAGTCTTTTCACTTGCCAGCCTTTTTTTCACACTGATGTGGCAAGGGTAAAAAAAAAATCCCAAACAAACCAACTGAGGAGAACACTGCAAAATTTCCTGCTCTTCCTTTAATTTCAGAACAATATCCTCATTGTGTTTACATCTGTACTCAGTGAAATATCTTGCCAGTTTTCCAGTATTCCCTGCCAGTCTGTTACTAATCTCCCTTATAGTGTTTTCCCAATGACAGATGGTTACCAATGACAAAGTTTCTAGAAATTAGCTGGGATGCTCAGAAGTGCTTATTGGCAGGGTGGGTACGGGGACATTAGGATTAAATTGGTTTCAGTGTGGCACACAGAGCTGGGTGAGCTGAACTCCTTTTTTTGGCCACTTCTGCCTGGGATAGATAAGGCTGCTTTCCTCACTGTTGAGACCACCTCAAAATTACTGTGGATTGATTGTATGCAAACTTGGTAAAATCTTTAACACTCACTTTCCCTAGAAGTGGTAATATTTTTGCTTTTAGTTTTGGTAAGAAAACAGAAAAAAAAAGCGTTTTGGCTCAATCTCAAGTTTTTGGTTTTTCTTTTAAGCTTGTAAAAAGAGTCTCTTACTACTCCAGTTCTCATATCTGCTGTGCCAAGATTTTTTAGACTTGATATTGTTGGAAAAGATACCAAGTTTAAAATTTTTTATATAACTTTAGTCAGGGGTTTTGTTTGCCTTTGCCCTGGGGCAAAAGGAATTTTACATTTCTTTTCAAAGGACCGTTTCATCACTCAAGGTTGATGAGTGATGAACATCTCAACAGACTGAGCGTAGCACAGAAGATACACAAAGATAATGACCATCAGCTCCAAACTTCACCCCTGGCATGGTCAGAGACACCTGGGAAAGAGAGATGAGAGAACTAAGAATGAGAACCTAATTAACATCGAAGATCGATAACCAACAGGAAACCAAATACTAAGAGCTGTGTAACTTGGGACCAATGAACACGGAACCAATGAGTTTCTGGGGGTTTTGACTACAAGTATCTGAAAAATCTGGTCAAATTCGTGTGTCATTTAATGATTTTCTCTGCACAACCCAGGCTGTGTGTGGGTGAAATGATTTCTGTTGCACATCCTGGACAGAATAAAGTAATGCCTTGATTCTCTAACACTAAAAATGTTGTTGGACAGTTTTTGCTTTTCCTATAGTTTCAGTGACATTATGAACTTTCTTTTTTCCTCAAATTTGACTTGATTGTAATTACAAATACTTCTGAAGCCCAAACTCTAATTTCTAATCTCTAACTCCCTGAAAATACCACTGTTTTCATAATAATGTGGGATTTTGTTGTTCTGTTGGAGGTTCCCTGCATTTCTTCTCTTTCTTATGGGGACAGTTTAGACTTTCTTTTCCTCTGGCCATTTTGAAAGTTGGATGTTCCTCTCATCTCTGAACTTGTCTACTTTCCATCCAGGTACTGATCATATCACCTGCCAAGTAACTCTCTCAGCAACCCTCAAAGGACAGATGGGATGGCTCAGACCAGTATTTACATACTTGACTTATTCCAGTGTACCTGAAATGCTGCTGCCAGGACAAACACTCTTCTGCTGCATCAAGAACACGAAGGAAGAAAAGTGTCTGAGCTCCTTTCAGATATATCCACTTAATCTGTACTTTTAATGGAGAAGAACTTAATATTCTTTGATTTGCAGCCTTTTTTCCCTTGACAGCTACTGATAACCTGCAATAACTTGGGTGGTCCTCTTTCAGACTACTCATTGCTCCTGATTTTTGAGAGAATTGTAGTGCTCAAGCTTGCTGAAAGTTACTCAGTAAGGGATTTTACATGTTCACCTCATTCAGGAAAATAACTGTGGGTATAAATGGTTTTGACCTCACAGAGGTCAAACAGAGTTGAGTTTATTTACACCAGCTGAGCCTATCCAAACCTGACAGTGATCTCTTCCTTTCTCAGCTGTGATTAAAATATTTTCTGTCTTAACCAGCCTTAAAGGCCTTAGAGGCCTGCTCTCTGCTCCATGCCTCAATGTGTCAACATTGCATTAGTTGTTTGTCTTGCAAGACAAGTTTGGGTTTCTTCCAATTCAACAGGACTTCTGCTGATTAACAGCATCAGTGTTTTCAGATACTGCCAGCTACCGTGGTCTTGCTTGAAAAAGGTTGAGTATTTGGAAACTAAATGGCAGAAATATGAACAGAGCAATGCATACGGGTCTGAAAACAGATTAAGAGTTAAAGCCTTTGAAACAGTACATGATTTTTCCTCCTTAATGTGAAAATGATGGCTATCATCTGGTTTGTAAATTCATATCAGATGAACATCTTGGAACAGTTAGAGCTAAAGAACAGAAGATGTACAGCTGAATAGAAGGGAAAAACTAAAACTACCCTCTAAAGATAAGGGAAGGGCCTCACAAATACTTCATTAGATAAGGAAGGGATCCACAAAGACTTCATTAGATAGGCTGTGGTACTTGATGTTAGCTGGGGAGCAAGCCCTTCTACATTGGAGGAGTTTCTTCCCTCCAAATGGGGGCACCACAATATAAGAAAGATATTAAACTGTTAGAGAATATCCAAAGGAGGGCAACAAGGATGGTGAAGGGCCTTGAGGGGAAGCCATATGAGGAGCAGCTGAGGTCACTTGGTCTGTTCAGGCTGGAGAGGAGAAGGCTGAGGGGAGATCTCATCACAGTCTACTAAGAGGGCATTGGGAGAGAAAGAGGAGGGGCAGACATTGATTTCTGCTTTGTGGTGACCAGTGACAGAACCCGAGGGAATGACATGAAACTGTGTCAGAGGGGCTTAGGCTGGATATTAGGAAAAGGCTCTTCTCCAGAGGGTGCTTGGGTTCTGGCAGCACCAAGCCTGTCAGAGCTCAAGAAGCACTTGGATGATGCTCTCAGGCACATGGTATGATCCCTGGGGTTGTCCTGTACAGGGCCAGCAGCTGCACTGTGATGAGCCCTGTGGGTCTCTTCCAACTTCAGGATATTCTATGATTCTATGAAATATGTCTCTTTAAAGTAATTTGGATGAAAGCTCTACACAACTCACTTCTGTGCTTATCCTTCAACAAAATTTTAGCTTTCTGACTTTGCATCTCTGTTGCCAGAACCCATTTCATCACTTCACATTAAGTGGAGGAATCAGGATACTTGAGAGCTTAATGGCACAGAGAAGAAGGATGGCTTGGGACTACATCCATCATAACAGGGCAAGCAGCAATAATTAGGGTTAAACTGCAGAAGTGTCAAGGTGGGAGAAAGCTGGAACCAGAGGCGTTGATGAAATGCTGTTGTCGGCAGTTTTATAATGCCTTTGTGGCATGTGATTGAAAATTACTGTGCTTTCTAGTAATCAGTCCAGCTCGATTTAAAACGCCTTGTTTAAATAACCATTTTGGAAAGAGTCCCTACTGTTTTCTGCACTAGAAAACTTCAGGATTCCTAGCCTTAGGCATGCTTTTCCTGGCTGCCCAGGCATTTGAGGAAGGACTCACAATTGCTGCCAGGTCTCTCACCTCCCTCCCAGGCTGCTGGGCAGCACACACAACTCACCATCAAGCCCAAGAATACATTCACCGGGAGCTTAGCAGTGTTTTAGAGAGCTGGGCAAAAAAAAAAAA
>NW_005054298.1:7296140-7300973 GCF_000277835.1 Geospiza fortis | reverse complement strand
CAGCAGGAAAAAATCCATGTATTTCCCCAGTTATCAACAGAGCAATGTTGATTTATACCAGCTGCAGATGTGACCTAGGTCACAACTCTCTGCTTCATCTCCCGTGCTGGGTGATGCTGGGAGGCCTTTTGCTGAAGTCTCATGGCTCAGGACCCCTCACTGAGCTGGGCCCCACATGTTCACTGAGGACTGTACATTTTACCCTCACATGCTCAGTGTGCTGAGCCTGTCCCACGGGGTCACAGCACGTCACAGCTGACATGCTGGCCAGTAATGGGAAGTGGCACTGTGCATCCGGGAGCAACAAAAGGAAAATGTTGAAAAAGTGAGTTTTTTCACATTTCCCAGTCTGTGATGTGTAAAGTCAGAGTGTGCCAGAATGCTGTGTCCAGAAAAGAGCTTCTTCTGCCCTCTTCATGCCAGCTTGCACTGGGGGAATCAAAAAGGCTTCTAAAGCAAATAAACTGGGAGCAGGGGACTTCCCCACTCTTAATCTTACTGTTTAGAAGTAAAAACAAAGGAGAAGCAAAGGGTGTTCTTCCTTCTCTCATCTACCCCTCAACCGCAGCCAGATCCATTTATAGTCTTGTGCAGCTCTTTCAGTCTGGTTGAAATAAGTGGATTTTCAGAGACAGGGTATTTCCCTTCCCTGCAGCATTGCTGGAGGAGTCTGTCCCTGCTTGTTACTGGAGAAATTTTATAGCCCTGCAAGTTGAGTCAACAGTCTTTACCCAAGTGTGGAAAAAAACACCCTTGTTCTTTTAGCCCTGGGATCCTCATCTCTCAGCCCTGGGTAATTTGGATTAGTTGTTACTCATGCAAACAGTGCCACTTTAGTTTAGTTTGATCTCATTTCCACCCAGAAAATAGTCTGGGGGCCTCAGAAGTGTGCTGAGAGCCTTCTACTCCCAACGAGCTCCTTCTATCACTACTCTGTAAAGTCAAACATCTCCTTTAAAATCAGAGCAAAAGCAGAGTCCCAGTGTTCCTGTGAGCCACAGTTATTGTGGCAAAAGCCTTCCAGAAATACGCTTTCAGATGCTGAGCAGAAGTAAAACTACCAAGGTCACCTCTGGCTTGATCTTGTCATGTGCTGCACATTCCTCATTTCTCTAAACTCTGGCAAGGGCATTAGCATCCCTTTAGGGGTGTGCTCTTGCTTGGAACAGTAAGCAGCTCTTCCAAAACCTGGTTGTGGGCTTGTCCCTGCCAGGTGAAGTTAATTGTGCTAAGGAAAACTTATTTTATCTCTTAAGCCTTGTCTGAACACACTTCAGGCAACAGCACTTGGTGGCTCCAGGACCTCAGGTGGCTCCTGGTGTCCCAGCACAGGCTGGGAGTGGAGTCACTGGGAGAGAGCTGGCACATTAATTAATAAGGCAAGGATGTGGTGCTTTATCAAGGAATACAGAGCTTTCTCTGCTTTCAGAAAACTTTCAACCAAGGTAAGGCACCTTCCTAGAAAACAAGCTGTGTTTTCCAAATGATGTAGAAATCCCTGGGGGAGTTTTTCCACCCTGCACCATGCAGAAGATCAGGTGGGATTATTACAGTGATCCCGCTGGCCTCAACATCTGTGAAAGTTTGCTGCAGCTCCTTTGAATAGTTACTCAGCTTAGTAAGGAGGTGACTTATTTTTTTTCCTGTTGGCATGTTATCAGAGGAGATCACATTAATTGTGTATTTATCTGGAATTATAGTTATGAATCTGCTCTAATAAGGCAGTAATTCATATCTTGAGTGATTTATGGCCTCAGCCTGCAAGCCCTCAGAATCCTTTGACTCCACTGGGATTTCCTAAGGCAAGGTCATTGCAGAATTGTGCTTCTTTTTGCTGCTGATACCCTGATGGTGTGGAACCAGCACCTTCATAGAGCCGCTTATTTGTTAGCATTTATACAAAACAAGCAGACCCAGAATAAATGCAATTTGTATACTATTTTCTTATTCACCTCATTTAACAGCTCCCAAAGTCCTCTACTACCATCCTCTGCTGGGGTACTTAGGTGGTTTGGGAGGAGTTTTAGGAGGCAATTCTTCTTCACTCTGGAACTTCTGCGGTTAAAATTCATTTAGCTCCAACAAAGGAGAGCAAAAAGGAGTGTTTATAGTTCCTGTGAAGTAATTTTAACCTAGGACTCAAAAGACAAAGACTGCTGTTGAATAGCAATGTTTATTTAGCATTTTAGCATTTA
The DNA here is from genome assembly GCF_000277835.1 of Geospiza fortis. NCBI lineage: Eukaryota > Metazoa > Chordata > Aves > Passeriformes > Thraupidae > Geospiza > Geospiza fortis. Next base: position 7,298,778 of record NW_005054298.1, on the reverse strand, counting down.
AATCTTTCTCTGTTTGGATGTGTCTTTCCTTTTGAACTGGAAGCATAAGTTTCACTGTTTGCCTGCAAAACTCTTTTTTTTTCATCTCACACCGAATCCCTAGAAAATCCTCAAATATTCTTGTAAATCTCAAAGATACTAAGGAGTTAGCCCCCCTTCCTCCCCATTTAGACCTTTGAAGGCTGGTGTGACTAGAATGATTTTGGAGTTATAGTTCAGAGTCGGAATAAAAAATGAAGGGAAGCGTTTTGCAATACCGTAGCTTGTACAATAACTAATTACTTATAGATTTTAGGTCACATTTGAAAAAGACAAATACTGAAATAAATGGATAATCACTTGGAGCTACCATTAACAGTTTGTTTAAGCACTTTGGGTTAAAATCAGCTCAGTGTCACAGCAGAGCAGCTGCTTGCATCAGTGCCTGGTTGTGCCAGTGCCTGTGAGAGCCAAACTGGATCCTCTGCAGGACCAGAAACACTTGGAGCTTGGGCTTGTGCACTGCACTGGGGGCTTGGTTGGGCCTTTGCTGGACCATGCTGGTGGGAAGAGTTAACCAAGCAAAACCTGACCAGTTCTGACATCAAGTGAGACAGAAAAAAGTCTTGGGGTTTTGAGGCCAGATGCTGCCCTCCACTGTGATGTTTAACAGAAAAAATGAGGAAATGTGCTGGCAGATTTGTGGTGATGTGATCTAAAACATCAGAAGACTTCAGAAGAGAGGGATGAAAATACAATTAGTGACCTATATATGATGGGATGAGTTTAAACTTTAGATGTAGCCTGCATGTGTATTAAAATTGTTACCTGTCTTTCATACGAATGTAATGCAGAAAACGAATTCCTTTATTGAATATTTTAATATGATGTCTTAAACTCATTAATTGCCTTTTTTACCTCTGCAGCTGGAATCATCAATAATTTTGCTAAGGAGGTGTGTTATGAGGCATTCAGCATAAACTTCAGGCTTTGGAAACCTGGAGAGCTGGCTTTTAGCTGCTAAACATTTTGCTCCTCAGCTTCTCTCCCTTCCCATGGGGCTTGAGATGGGAAATCTCACTTCAGTTGCTTCTCTGTGAATTTTAGAAAATCCTTCTGGCCACACACATATCCCACAGTGTCTGGCTGTTCCCCATTCCTGCAGAGATGACATAAGGCTCAGTTTTCTTCCCAAAAGGAGAAAACTCTCAGCTTGGCACCAGATAGCCTCTCTGAAATGTTCATCTTCTTAGAAAGGTAGTGTCAGATACCTTGGAAGTGCTGGTTTAGGGCTCCAGAAAAGATTTGTGTCCTCAAGGGTCATTGCTAACTTACCTCATAAGTACCTGTGAGCCAGCAAGATGGGACAAAACTACCCAAAAGACCTCAATTCATCCCAAACATCTTCAGATCACGAGGAACAGTCAGGGACAGGGATGGGAGCATCTGGAAATAACATAATTCCTAAGGGAAAGTGTTCCATTTTAATTAATTGTATCCCTTTTATCCACGACAGCGTAATTGCATTTTGCTTAACTAAGTCTTTTTAATTGGTGCTGGGCATGAATGATAAGCAAAGCTGTGCCACTCCTTGTTAGCTGTCACAGGAAGCTCTTTCAGGGCAGGAAAGGATGGTTGGGGGACTTTGAAGCTTGGGTGGAACAGCTGGAGCTGGGCATTTGGGAGGGACAGGGTGTGGCCCCACAAACCAACCTACAAACCTCAGGGCCACCCTTTCTGTAGATGCAAAAGGATTTTTTGTTGCTCACCAACCATCCCGTGGTGACTTGTGGCACTCTTCCTGTCCCAGTGGACCTCCTCTTAGGCTGGAGAAGTGAACATGTGGGGCAGGAGTGCCCTCCAGACCTGCTGCACAGGGATCCCAGTGCTGAGCTTCAGGCTCCAAATGCCACTGCTGGCACTTGTGTCCTGTCCCCACAGGGGTGAGGCTGGGGATAAGCTGTGCAGCTGTCCCTCCTCTGCCCCTCCAAGGGGACACCTCTGCCATGCTGGCAAAATCTAATGGTTTGCCTTAAAAACTGTGTTTCTAGCTATTAAGGAGTGGGGAGCAAGACCTGTACAAGTGTCACAGCTGCCCAGCAGTCTCTAACAAACCGTCAGGTATGAGGGGCTGCATCACAGAGACCTAAACCCACCGGCTCTTATTTTGCAAAATCTCTTTCTTGGATGACTGGTTGGCCCCTGTTGCAGTTACTGAGGACTGAAACCAGCTCAGCCTGCCTCATTCCCTCAAACCAAGCACCCCACTCTCAGGTTTTTGTCTCACTGTGTGTGCTGTCAGCTGTTCCACAGGATAAAACACGTTTTAATCCTTTCCTGTGACACAGGTGGGACATCACAGGCACCCTCTGGATGCATCTCCAGGCCTTTGTGGCCACCACTGCCCTCCCGCTCATGGGATCATAGAGTCATGGAATGTTCTGACTTGGAAAAGACCTTAAAGGTCATCTAATTTCAAATCCCTGGGCAGGGACAACTTTTACTTGACCAGGATGTTCAAAGCCCCATCCAATATGGCCTTGAACACTTCCAGGGATGGGGCATCCACGGCTGCTGTGGGCAGCCTGTGCCGGTGCCTCACCACCCTCACTATAAAGAAGTATATATATAAAATAAAGAATATATATATATATAATAT
>NW_005054298.1:7286834-7295544 GCF_000277835.1 Geospiza fortis | reverse complement strand
CTCAGCCCGCAGGTCCCGCCGCATCCCGCCGGGATGGGCCCGGCGCTTGTCCTTGCAGGGACACCTTTATTTACCCAAATTGCATCAATCGCGTGGGATACAGGAAAGCCCAGTTCAATATTTTCTCCCTAATATCTACAGGTGTGTGTGTATAATTTTATTTCTTTATCTATTCAAGCATTTATTTATTTATTTATTTATTTATCTATCCATTTATTTATCTATTTTTATTTATATTTAACACCAGCTGATAGCTTATTCATGCTTTGCTGTATTTTTTTATTTGTCATAATTTCGCTTTACTGGGCCATCTAACATCTAAAGGCATGGAAAGCTTAGCTTTATACACCAGGTAAGTAAGGGGTATTGCTACTGGAGCCAGGTTAGGAAATACTGACAGAGAAGGCAAGGGACTTAGCTAAGGTCAAAAACAAGTGCTAAAGCAGGGTAGTATGGCACCTAGATCCCAGGCACTTATTTTTGCACTTTAATGTGTGACCAGCATAGTTTCTGAACAATGTTTGTATTTGCATGCCAGAGAGATCATCTGAGGATTTCTGAGCATCTGCTGTCTTGGGTGTATGCACTTCTCTGGGGGTTTTAAGCTCAGGTTTACAACTGTAGCATGATGAAGATGGACTATCCAGTTCAGCTGCAGTAAGTGCAGGTTTCTGCACACTGATCCTATTCTCTTACTGCACTAAGCTAACGTGGACCATCCCGTCCCCTGTGGACTTAGAGGTCACACACGTGTGAGCTCCTGCAGATGAGCTGATGTCAGGTAGCTGGAAAAGCTGTGAACTGGCTCACATGCCTGAGCTCCAATTGTTTTGTGACAGCTGGGATGTTTCAGGTTACCTGTGGGTCTTGCAACTGTTATTGATTTGTGAAAAATTCAACTTTCTTTGTCAATATTTCTGTGACCTGGTAAAGAGGCACAGAAGCACAGCCTGATGGAATTGGGTTTGCATCATGAAGAGGAGCTCCATGGAAAGCAGAGGCAGCAGCAGCTCCCAGGACAGACTCGATGTCCCATCAAGCACACTCCACCCCAACATCCTCGTTGTGGCTGCAGTTATTTTCACCCCAGCTGCGCTTGCTACAGTCCGTAATTGAAATTTCACTCCCTGTGCAACTCACATCATCAAGCCAAATTTGTCCGGTACCTTTGGAAGATTAAACAAACAAACAAACAAACAAAAAACTGTTGGATGGGATGGGAGAGAGAGGAATATGCCTTTTTTCCTAAAGAGAGCCCTGTGGACAGTGGGTGTGTGTTGGGTTGTGTGGTTGTCTTGCTGGAAATCAAGCATTTGGGCACAGTTCAAACAGCACTTGACATGCAGCTCACCCCAAGAGGAACGAGGAGATCTCTGGCTGCTCGGGCAGGTGGCCTTGCTGTGGTGCTTTCTGTGCGTGTGTAAGCCCCATGGCAGGCCTGGGGGGGTGCTGTGGACTCACCTGCTGGGGCTGTGAAGAAGGAGACGGCCCGGCTGAACCCCAGCATGCGGCAGACGACGCTGGCCTCGCGCGTGGACCAGCCGTCGTCACAGATGGTTCCCCAGGAGCCTCCGTGGAAGATTTCCACACGGCCCCTCCTGCCTCCTCCCACGATTCGCACATAATTTCCAGGCCCAGCTGAGAATTCAGAGAAGAAAATAACTCTATGGGTCATACAGGCATAAGGAAAAAGGCACTGACAGACAGAAGCAGTGACCACCAAACCAGAGGGATGTTGCCATCTCCAGGGTGGGACCAGAGGTTACTGGTGGCTCAAATCCAAACAATTCAAGAGCCCTCCTGCATTTTGGGACACCAGGCTGCAGCTCAGAGCACAGACTCCTTGGCTCTGTTAGCTGTGCTGCAGGTTAACCAGCATGAGCAGAGGGGTAGTTTGGTCCTGATCTCAGGTAGCTCTGATACCAGAAGGCAAGTGAGAGAAGAAGTAAAATCCAGTACCTTCTCCTTTTTCACCTTTGCTCCCTTTCAGTCCTGGGGAACCTGTTTCAAATTAGAAAAGCAAACATTTGACAGTTGCTTGTGGAAAAATATCTGGTTATTATCTAGTTCTGAATACTTGTCTGAGTAAGAAATGTCCAGACTCCTCCCCTTGTAGAAAATGAACACCCTGAAGTGACCAAGGGTATGTAAAAGAAACATGGCAGGAAAAGTAGGATAACATACAGCAAAATATTCCCAATGTGCGACCCAAGAAAAGGGCCACTTTCAAAATCCCATATATTCATTCACTTATGGGAAATGCATACATTCCCACTGTTACCTGTAAAATGACTCCTCTGATAGGCTTTGGGATCTCCAGAAGCAGGCATGGTATCTTGCAGGAAGTACTACAGGAAAGTAGTTGCAGGAAGTACTTGCAGGAAGACCTCCATCCTGAGATTTGATCTCCAGGGAGAGCAGAAAGGTGCTCCCAACAGCCCTCCACATTTCTGTAGACCATCTTGGTCTTGAGGGTAGGGGTGTTTGAAAAAACCCATTGGGCTCTTTCCCCAAAGCTACCTCCAGAAGGCACTCACTGCTGTCTCCTTCTGGGGACCAGGAGATGACATGCACCCAGAGCATGGAGCCAGCTCAGTTACACTCCTTCCATCTTCCAGCTGCAAAGCTCCAGAGGAGGAGTGCATGGAGGAGCCCCACACAGAACCTAGTTTATTTTATTTCTGAGGATTCTGTGTGAACAATTAAAAGACAAAAGTATCTGGAGCACTGTTTGCTTCCCATGGGCTGTTGTAACAACTGTTTGGTTTTTTTCTTTTTTTTTTTTTACTACAAGTCTTATGTTTTTTTGAAACATTCTGTGACTGGAAGGGAGGAGGGTTAAGGATGGAGAGTAGCTGTAGTGTTGGCCCTTTTGAACAACTTTTGTGTCCTACAGTTAGCAAGGTGTAGTTAAATAGCCTCGCTGTTGTGTGTTTCCAATAGCTTCACTATTGCATGTTCCTGAGTGTTTACATGGGATTTATCCCAGGCACAGGGTGTCTCTGGTGTCTCTGAACAAAGCAAAGAGGAACATAGGAACCTGGGCTGCTCCAGTTTTCTGTGAAATCAGGGATTTGAGAAAATCTAATGCCTCTGTGTACTTGCATGTACACCTCCCAGGGTGTACAGCTGACACCCTGCACATTCCTTTGCTAGGAAGGCTGATCTGTCTGTTGAGTTCCTGCAAATCCGCTCTGAAGGCACACCCCAGAGCAGCTTATGTTGGTCTGTGATCTGCAGTCCCAAACCCAAATGTGCTGCCAGCTCCACAGACCCTGTGGCAAAGAGCCTTACCAGTATATCCAGTCTCTCCCTTGGCTCCTTTTAGTCCTGGTTCTCCTTTCAGGCCCTTGGGGCCATAATCCCCCTTGGCTCCTTTTTGACCAACTGGGCCTGGGGTGCCTGGGTGGAAAGCAAAAATCATTGCCTTTGTCCCTTCCCAGGGAAAGGACATGGCAAACCTTTCACAATGATGCAGAACAGTGGAAAGTGGCACCTAAAGTTCTTTGTATCATCATCTCTGTATCAGAATAAATCATGCTGTTAGAGTTTACCTGCTGGGCCCTGGTCTCCCTTTGCTCCCTTTTGCCCTGGAGGTCCTAAGATCATAAAAAACAAACAAACAAAAAAACATTTATGAGACTGATGTTTATACATTTACAAAAGCTTATGCAAATTAGTATTTACAATTGATTTTAACTCGTGTAGTTTTGGTGTCTACACTATAAGCATCTATTTCTGAATCAGGTGTTTTATTTCACATCATACTCAGTGCAGATCATGTCAATCAAGAAAATACAGGCAGTGGAGAAACATCTTCTCCTGAAGTTCATAAACTGCTTCTTCGTGCATTTTCAATTTATACAAAAATTCAGGCACCATCACCCCTCACACACATTACAGATGGCAGAACCAACACTCTGGTGAGCAGTCAGCCCCAGCAGCCTGGCAGGGCCCCAGGAGTGCCATGGTATCCTGGGATGCATTGGGGGTCCAAGAAGAAAACTCAAGAGGTCTGCTCTTGGTGGTGCAGTTCCCTTTGTGGTGTCTGCATGATGTGTGTTTTTGACCCAAAACCTGCTTTATTCTCCTTTACCTGCTATTCCTTGTTCTCCCTGTGCACCTTTGAGTCCAGCAATGCCTTGTGCTCCTAAAATCAAAGAGAAATCAGTAAGGGTGAACCCATCAAACAAGTGAGGCCAGAGTAGGAGGGCAGTGAGTTGTAGGTTTGAGCAGGGCTGTACCTGGGATACCCTTGGGGCCCTGATCCCCCTTCTCCCCTTTCTGCCCAGGTCTGCCTTCAGGGCCAGGACTTCCAGGAGGTCCAAGTTGTCCAGTTGCACCTTGAGGTTGAGTGAAAGTAGCACAGAATGAAATGTCACACAACACAAGAAGGAGATCAAAAGACAGCTCAATCACCAGCCCTTGCACACTGAGCTGAGCCTGTGAAGGCAAAACAAACACTGGCTGTCTCCAAATTGCAATTTCTGGCAGTGCTAATCTTAGCAATGCAGTCAGGGGTGATCTGGAGTGAAGGGCTGCATGGAATCAGGTCCTGGCTGACTGCCAGCCTTGAAATGCACAATTTCTTCCCAAAAGAGCAGCCAATTTCTGCCCTTGTGTGTGCACAGGTGTCAGGAAGGAGGCCATGGCCCTTCTTTCCCTCTCAGTCTCCTGCACAGTGAGTGGGGCCCACAAGAGACAGCCAAGGCTGCTGGATGAGTTTGGATGACATTGAAACATTGGCACGGTTTCTTCATCTAATCATCATCTTTTCTCACCCATGCTGGGATCTAGACCATCTGCAGCTTTCCTTGTCATGAAACACCACATTAAAGAGATCAGAATTATGCTTCCACAAGAAATGGCACCTTCTGCACAGCTTACCTGCCTCTCCTTTCGGCCCAGCAGGTCCAGGCTTCCCGGGGCTCCCTGCAATGACACCCTGGCATCAGTGCAGAGCAGCCCCTCAGTGGGGCAGCCCTGCACCCTCTCCCACTGCGCCCTTAGGACCCATGGGTCCTGGGAACCCGTGGTCTCCCTTCTCGCCCATGTCACCTTTCTGTCCTTGGGGACCTATCAAACAGCACAGCACACACGTGTAAATGAAAAAAAAAACCCCAGATTTGTTGTCTCTGCAGCCTGTGGAGAACCTCTGTCTGGCCACACCAGCAGCAGGGTTTGGCCTCACACCTGCATTTGCCATTCAGTGATGTTGTCACCATAAAGCTGGAGGAGGATAGAGCTGGCCTGTCTGATCCACCTCTGGCTCTGTCAGCCTCCCTGGCCAGATGTTTGTCTGGCCTGCTGTTAAAGGCTTGCAGTGGTGCCATGACAACTCTCCAATCTATTCCCCAAACTATCCCTCCTACTGGAATGTTTTCTCCTCTAGTTAAATGTCCCTAACTGCATCTGAATGCTTCCCTTCTGCTAGATACAGTGGAGATACAGAGCAGCACATTCCACTCCTGTTCTTCTAGAGAGTTCTGTCATCTCCCCTTAACATTGTCTTCTCTGAACGGGTGATCAGCATGCTCCAAAAGAGCTGAATTACTTGAAAGTGCCTCATTTGAAGACTTCTCCTTCATCTTTCTACTCTAGAATTATCCCAAAGTCCTTGCCTTTTGGTATTCCTCCTACAACCACCCTTCTCCTGAAGCATCTTGTGCTAATGAGAGCATTGGGGCATTCAGGAGCTGATGGAAGATCTGAGGAAGCTCTTATCAACCTGTCCAGCTGTCCTCCCTGCTCTGCACCACACACATCACCTGCTTTCTTTTCCTCTCCTGCTTTCAGCCCATGTGAGACCGCTGAGGAACAGCTATCCATAATTCATGCTACATGGGAGAAACACATTGCATAGCTCTGCTCCTTCAGGTGTACAAAACCAGGCTTATGTAAGACGCTCATAAAGCTCTCAGAAAGAGGTTCCACTAAAATGAGGATTAACATCCACATGCTTGTGCATTTAAATTATATTGTATTATTTTATACCATATAAATCCTACTGCAAACATCACTGCTTTAATCTAGGGTAGGCTGATAATTGAATATCTGTGGCTTTCATTAGACAAAGGTCACTCTGTAAAGAGACTTCTGTGGTGCAGAATCAACATTTTGCATGGCCTCTTCCCCCAGCCCTCCTTTGGGAGATTTGCTGAAGCCTGACATGAAATTAAACCCCTTCAGATCAGGTCAAGTGTCCTGTTTATCCAGCTCCCTCACTGACTGGCAAACCACGCTCAGGGCTGCTTGGATTTTTATGAATACTGACCAATGAAAACTTCTTCTGGTGTTTTATGTAGAATGAGTTTAATAAGAAATATGTGTGAGAACATTAAAAATATTAAGACAGTGGAGAAGTCTTACCTGCAATCCCCATCTCTCCTTTTTCTCCTTTCATTCCTGGATGACCACTTGGGCCAGCAGGACCAGGAGCTCCTTTGCTCCCCTTCTCCCCCTGGGGTCCATCTGTGCCTGCAAGGACAACACCACTTTTCTGATGTTTCCTGGGGTGCCACTGTAGTCAGTGCCAGCAGCAGGACACCCACCACAGCTGTGAGCCTGAGCCAAACTCCACTCTCTGTGCACTTGAGAGTGGTGCTGGTGACAGTGGGAAATTGGCCCACAGTGACTGTTGCACACTGACTTTTAAAATAAGATTTTTTTCCCAGCTAAGTTTTGTTTTTGCTCACATTAGCTTTCCATAGGCTTATTTCCTTCAGCTCCAATGACATTCTTACTCACTTACACCTTGGCTGAGGACAAGATTGCTCATAAAATCATCCATAAAGCCACTTTATGCTCATCCACAGAAGTAATTCAGGTGTCAAAAAAGCCTTACCTCGGTCTCCCTTTGTCCCTGGTGGTCCCCGTAACCCTGGGATGTAAAATACATATCTCAGCTGACACACATCATCTATTCACAGTAATGGCTAAGAAGAAGAGACAAATTTTTTAATCATCCTTTGCTCACATGATTTCAGTCACCAGTGAGGCCAATCTTCAGCTAGCAGGGACCAGAACAATCACTTGAGTAAAGTCCTTGGAGCTCAGCTGAGTGCTCAGCTGGGCAGGGGCCAGCTTGTCTTCCTGCCAAGCCCAGCTCATGGGGATCACTGGGGAGATCTTTCACAAAAATGCACTGAGCAATTGGGCTCTGATGTGTAATAACACTGCTTGGCAGGAGGTGCTCTTTCAACATCCTAAGTGCAGCCAGGAACATATGAAAACACAATTTTTAACTTTTTTTTTTCCTTCAGAAAATCTCATCAGTGTAGCCAAGAAGTAGGGATGGATATGTTACAGACCCAAACTAACAAGGGTTGCATCTTAGATCATCATCACAGGATCATGGAAACTGTTGCCTGGCCCAACCTCTGCTCAAAGGGGAGCCAGCATTAGATCAGGACCTGCTGCATCCTCACAGTCTGGAGATATTTACCTCCTCTGGCAGGGGTGGTTCTACCCAAACCCCCAGGCACCCAGGGCAGCAACTTGTGCATGGCTGTAGAGGGCAGAACTTGCACCCAGCTCGTTCCTGAGTCTGTGACGATGCTTTCCTAGGGACAGGGTGGGCATTGACCTCTGTGGGAGCACTTGGGCTAGCCCAGGCTCCTGGAGGATCAGTGAAAAGGTACAGCAGGTCCCCTCATGACCATTGGGTATCTGCACACTGGGTAGGGTCTGGGGACTGAAATCCCAAATCCCCACTTAAGGTCTCAGATGAAATAAAGAAGAGGGAAAAGAGGAGAAGTTGTGGCTCAGTTACCAACATACCTGGTACACCAGGATCTCCTTTGCGTCCAGGAGGCCCTGAAATAAATATTTAATGGGTATTTTTCAGTAGTCAGCAGTCAGTGAGGAATGGCAGAGTCAGCAGAATGGCATTGAGGTGTGGGCTGGAGACACAACCCTTCTGGAGGGCACCTAGAGTCCAAACCTACAAGTCACAGGAGGGAAGAGGAGCCCAGAGCTGCATGTGCAGCTGCAAGGGGATCTGGGGGCTTGCACAGGGCATTGCTCCAGCTCCCTGGTCTGGAGTGACTCCCATCCTGGGCATGGGGACATCACCAACTGACAGGGAGATTGAATCTTACCCTAGTTAAACTAAACTGGGTTTTCAGCCCTGCTAGTGATGCAGAGGAGCCAGGTCCCCACTGCAGGGTCAGCACGGAAAGCCATACCTGCAACCAGGGTGATGTTGCTCATCCTCATCATCAGGTTTGCATTGTTGCTTTTAATTATGGTGATTTCCTCCTCTAAGGTTCTCCTCCAGTTTTCTTCTCGTCCCATGAGAAAGTCCTTCCAGGTGGAGCTTCTCGACAAGGCCAGATGGCTGGCAGGGTAGCGCTGCAGAATCTCTTCTGTATAGGAGGCATTTTGTTCTTGAAGTTCCAATATCTCTCTCTGCATCTTAAACACTGAGGAAACAAAAAGCCCATGCAGTGAATATTCGCTGCCCGCTCTGGCTGGAAAATGGGTGTTTGGCAGAGCAGCTCCCCAGCACCTGGGGGGGACAGGGGGGGATAAAGACCACCCCTGTTTGACCCGGGGAGGTGGTGTTCATGTGCCAGCCCCTGCTGCAGCCAGGGGTGCAGCTGGGAGTGCTTTTGCAAATGCAAAGCGCACACACGGGCGGGGGAATCGCTCCTGCAGCCGCTGCTCTGCCCGGCCGTGTTGGAGGAGCCTCTCGCTCCCTCGCAGGGTT
>NW_005054298.1:7256558-7286815 GCF_000277835.1 Geospiza fortis | reverse complement strand
TCCCAGGATCACCCAGCAGAGCTCTCCTTTGATGCCTAGCCCATGGAGAGGCTGTGGTGTTACCTTTGTACATCAGCAGCCCCTGGCCGGCCGTCAGCAGCAGCAGGTAGATGCTCAGGGCTGTCCGAGTGCAGCATGTGGATGCCTTTTTCTGGCTCCGAGGCTCTGAAACCAAGAGAGGAAGGGTAGACACTCTCCCACATTTCTGCCCTACAGGCTCTGCATGCTTGCAGCCTCTCCAGGCCTGGCCACAGCACTTTCCAGAGGTGTGGAGCTGCAAGGTCCCAGTGTGGGATCAGGGCACGCTGCCTTCCTCTGCCCCAGGCTTTGCACTGCAATCCGCTTGGCCATCCTTTCCTTTGCTAATTTAACCAGCTCAGCTTCATCAAGACTTAATCCAGCCTATATCAGAGTCAGTGTGGTGGTTTCCCCCTTTCTGCACTAATAAACTCCCTATTTCCATCAAAGCAATCCCTTCTCCATCCTGAGCACTGCATACGTGTGATTCCAACAGTGATGCACGTATGCATCAAAACAAATGAAAAATCAATAATAAACTGAACTGCAGAACAAATTGAAACAAGTCATAAGATGTAAAATCAATCATTACCAGCAAGTGTAAAGGAAATAAATGGCTTTGTTGAATTTTGGCCTTCAGGGAGAAAAAAAGAATTTCAGAAGCATTGGTAACTACGTCAGACATTCAGTAAGTTACCCTCAATTGAGGTCTTTATTTTTTTTCAAAGTAATGTAATCAGGAGTTTAAAGTCTTAGTATTAAAATAGTACAATATTTTAATTGGTTTTACAATAGAATGGCTTAGTCAGCAATGAAGCTTTTATATTCAGCTGAAAATTCATAAACTTGCATTTTTTTATTGAGTTTGGTGATTTTAGTATCTTAACTATTACACATGAAAGTCTTACTCAAAAAAATTATACATTTTCTAAGACAGGAAAAGAACTGATTTTTTTTTGGATGCTCAGCATCAGCTTTTTGCTAGAAAGGATAGCTTGACATACTTCTACTTTTAAATGAGTTAATTTACTAGCAAAATCACTGCAAAAAGCATTTAATATTTCATTTTTATATGTTGTTTTAGACCAGATAAAATCCATATAAATCCATTGAACAGAAAGAAATCTTACCACTTATCTGAAAGGTTGTGATAGCAGGTGAGGCAAACCCAATCTTTTCTGAAATACTGAAAGAGTTCATATCACTCGAATTTCTGTCTTCCCCGTATTTGTCTGTAATTCTCATGACAAATTTCTTGTGGCTATCCTAAAGCCATGGACAATAAAGAACTGGAGGTACTTCCTTTCTTCCTCCTGATTTGATATGCTTTCTGATATGCATTTCCTATCTGCTCAGCTTTTATAGACTGCTGAGAACTCTGATGTGGTAATTTGAACAGTTCCTCAAAAAATCCCACAGCTGAGATGCTGAGCTGCTCTCATGTGCTCAATTGGAGTCCAGAGAGCCTTGGGAAGGATCCTGAAAGATCTTCAACCTGGAGCTATTCAGCATCTCTGCATTGTGGCAGAGTTAGGCATGAGATGGACATTTTGTTTCTAACACAAGTAAACCTCCTCAGGTAGCCAAGAAGATTCCATGTTCAATGTTGGCTTGGCCATCACTCTCCTGGGAGGGGAGGCTGAGGACTTGGTCACAGTGAAACTCACAGTAATGTGCACCACGGTGACCCCTCAGCGGCTGTGTGTGACTCAAGTGCAAGGAGGGAAAGGATTCAGGAGGATCCTAAAGACAAGTGAATGATGGTGGGATGGGGGATGCTGAAACCCAAAGGGATTTGGGATGATATGGAGAAGAGGCACTTGCAGCCTCCTTGAAAAGATCTCTCCAGCTCCTGCTTCTTCCCTGATGAGCTTTTCACACCCACAGACACAATTCCTACTTCTTCACCATTTCATTGCCCTCATCGTGCCAAACTCCCCCTGGCATTTGGCATTCTGCCATGTCCACTTGTGCTGGGTTTGACTTTTGCAAAGCAAAGTGACTCACCCAGGCCCACAGGCAGGAGCTGTTGGTAGGAGCTGGGCAAAGCCCTCCTCATCCACGCTGCCAGCACCACATCCTGCCCTCTCTGAGGAGCAAGGCAGTCACTGTCACACCTCCTGGTCCTGGGCTGCAGCTCTGGGTCCATCCCGGGGGCTGGGTCCATCCCTGGGGCTGTGTCTGCCCCTGGCTCCTCACGGCTCTGCTTGGCCATGGAATGAAGTGTGGTAGAACTTCAGGTAGGGCTGAGCTGGAGATCCACACCCTGACAGTGCAGAGTGAAGCCCTCTGTTCTGCACCTGAGGTACAAATCTCTGAAAGACTTAAACCACAAATACTTGGGGATTTTTGAATCAGCTTCTGTGTTCTCCTTTCAAATGTGCTTGTGCAGCTGTGACCTGGTTTGTCCCCAAGAGGGAGGAAGAGGAATCCTCCATTTTTAAACATCCTGCTACACTCTGTGTAGGAATTGGGATAATTTGCTTCCTTGTGAAGGTCTCAGATATCCCCTTGAGTTAGGGAGGCTCTAGAGGTTACCACCAATCAACTGAGCCACAGTAAATGCCTGTGCATCCTCTCCCATCATGGCATCACCTCCTCGTGGGAGTAAGAACTCATTTCCAGCCCATTTCTGGTGGTTCTGGTGGTTCAGCTGACCACTCTGCACAAGCCTGGAGCCATCTACTCTTGCTGGATGATGAGCTGGGAATGACTGTGCTTGTGCTGCCAAGTGGATGTTTATAGGGATGGATGTGATTCAGGTGCATGCAGAGAGCAGATTTACAGTAGAGAGGCTTTTAATAATACTTCTAGTGGAACCCATTTTATTTCAAAGTATTAAAAATAAGCTGGCAGATGTAGTTCTCAAAAGCCTGCCTAAAGACAAAAGGTGCAATGAGATCTTTGTGCCCTCCTTCCCTGAGAAAGGAGCTCAGGGATAAGTTTGCACATGATTCATGGTCATGCTGTGGCCATGCCACTCTCAGTGGCCCAGTTGGCATGGGTGTAAAAACAGGGGTACATTCCATTAATTTGACAGCCCTGAACTGCAGTGTTTGGGGTTTTGAAGTCCAACCCTCCACTTTTGGGGGAAAGTCATGAGCTGCATTTGCCTACCCAGCTGGCCAAACCTTCCTATCTATTTGATGCAGCCTCATGCAGCTCTGCAAGCTGCCACATTCTCATTGCTCAGCTGGGCATTTAGCTGCCTGGGAGGTTGTGGTGCCTTCCTATCTGGATGTCAGCCTCTGCAAACAGGCAGCAGATTTCCCATGAGGTGCTGAGGGTCTGGGCCACGCCCTGGTGCCAGAGATGTGTCCCAACATGCTGGCTCAGCCTCTGTGTGTGCTCCCGTCCTGCTTTCTGCTGCCTTTCATTTCTCACTGCACCATCACTAACTGCAGAAATAGGTCGACTCTGATTTTGCAATCAGGAAAGGAAAAAAGAAAAGAAACTGCTGATTCAGTGCAGTGTCCCTATGTTGATGTTTTGCTGAAGCAATGGGGTTATTTATAGAATAACAGATTATGGGACATTATGGGACACGTATGCTGGGCCCCCAGCTTACCCTTCAGGCTGTCTGTGAGAAAGCCCTGGTCCCTCTCCTCCTGCTGCTCATCCTGCCTCCCCTGACACTCAAGGAAGAGCTTGTAGTCCTCCAGCTCATCCCTTTCCTTCCTACATTCATACAGGAGGTGCTCCTCATGTTCTCACTCTAAGCGTGCACCAACATGTGAACCAAGTTTTATAAACTGACCACAGCTGCCTCAAAGTCACAGGCCTGGGGGAGCTGCTGGTGCTGGGAAAAGGAAGTGGCCTGGAAGTGGCTGATGGAGCAAAAAAGTCCCTGGCCATGCCCACCACCTTTCTCATCTTCCATCACTGTTGTCCTCTGCAGGCATTTGCCACCACCAAGAGCTCATGGCAAAGCAAAAGGATGCAACAGCAAACTCCAGCCTGGCAATAGCTGAACACATCAACAGCCTCCCAGCAGTGATTCTGCCAGGGAGCTTGGGCAGACTTCAGCCTCCTCAGGATAGCCATTTATCCTGAAAAAACTGAAGTTGTGGTTCTTTAGAGACTTTTTTTTTTGATCTGTGTGAGAAGATATCCTAGCTCAGAGGTGTTTCTCCATTTACCCACAAGATGGTAATTTTTCCAAACTCATCTATTTGATTGCAGACTGCCTTAGGCATAAAGATGCAGCATTCAGGAGGCTTTCACTCCTCTCCAAGGAAGTGTATGGATAAACAGGCCCAGCATTCAGTAGGTTGGTGCAGGAACCTTCAGAATTTCTGCTGTTGCCTCTACACTGAAGTGAGGGCTGCAGCCAGGAAAGGTGACAGTCTGCCTCTTATCTTGATACCTGCACCCACGTTTCTGCAGATGAGTTTCAAAACATCACAAAGTAATCCTGCCACAGACCACATTGTTCTCCCACAGAAAAAAGCAAGTAACTGTGGTTTGACCTGTGACACATCCCATGCATGTCCACCACAAAGCCAGCAATGACCAGAGCTGTACAACTGCCTCATCACACCTTGCTAGTAGACTAGCTTGGTTCTTTTTTTCCTATTTTACCTGTTTTTTCAGTCTTTTGTCTTTTGCAATGAACAAGGTCGATGAATTTTGACATACCAGTTCTTGTGGTGGATTTACTCCAGCCATCAGCCAAACAGCCACCCAAATCTTGTCTCAGTCCTCTTTTGCAAAGGATGGGGAGAAAATGGAAGGTGAGAAGACTTGTGAGTTGATATAATGACAGTGTAACAGGGAAAGCAAAAGATGCATTTGCAAGCAAAGCAGAAAGAGGAACTCATTCTCTACTTCCAATGAGCAGGCAGATTGGCAACTGCTTTTGGGAATCGGGGCCTCAGCATGCATGATGGCTTTTTGGGCTGACAAATACACAAACCACAAACCTCTGCCCTTCCTCCTTCCTCCCTGAACTTCTAATCTCTGAGGTTGACATCATACAGTGCAGAACATCCCTGGGCTTGGGTTGGGTCACAACCCTGGCTGTGTCCCTTCCCAATCTCTTGCCCAACCCCAGCCTGCTCCCAGGCTCAGTTTTGTACAAGCTCTGCCCACCAATAGCCAAAAAACATCCATGTTAGCAACAAAACATCTGTGTTAGCAACACTGGCTTAGCCCCAGACCTGAGCCACAACACCACACTGTGTTAGGCTGCTGAGGAGAGTGATTCCTCCATCCCTGTCAGACCCAGCAGAGCTCTCACTGTGACGGTGTTTATGCTAAAATGCCTTGTTCTCCCCGAGGAAGGAGCAAGGACTCTGATGCCCATGAACATCAGGAGGCACTGCTGAATCCAGGGGATGCCAAGGCAGCTTGTGGGTGATCTGCCCACCAGTAGATCACAGAGGTGCCAGATCTGGGATCTCCCTTGTGAGTGTCCCACGGACTGAAAAACTTCCCCTGAAAAAAAGTGTATACAGCTCTAAGGGCAAGAAATGGTGCATTAAATGGAGATTTTCTGTGCAGAGGAGAGGCTGAGGCCAGCACACAAGTTCCAATTCCAGGGCATTAAAACAAACCTTGAGTCTGGACCCACATGGAAGCAGAGGCCTCGTTGTGAAGCTCCCCACATCCCTGCACAGCCAGACCTGTGCTCGGGGGGTCTGGCTGCGGCAGTAGCACCTGGGTTCTTCTGGGACTGTGGAGAAGCACTTGTGCTAAAGCAATAAAACCCCCAGCACTGCCTGGCTGACATTTCTCCTTTCTAGCTTGATGTGTTGCTTGGCTTTGTTGTAGAGATTGAAAACAGATTTTCTTTCCCTTCTGTGAGTTATGTTAATTTGTGTTTCATCAGAACTTGCCTCTTCTCCTCCTTTCCTTTTTTTCCCTCCTTTAGGCTGGATCCAGCTGCACCATGAATTCAAGGAACCACCTGCAAAATATTTTAATGACTTCAACCTGCTCTTTGAGGTGAATTAATACCAGGGCAGCCTCTGCAGCACAGTGAAATAGTCAGGCTTGGCTAAGCAGGCCACCCTCAAAGCTGAAAAATATGTTTTGCAAGGTTGATGTGCCTGACAGAAAAGTTTGTTTTCAAGGTCCTTGTGCATCGTCTTCCTCCTCAGCTCAAAGGCAGCTGTCCCTTATTCAGGTAAGAGCTGATCCCAAGGACTGGATGAGACAGGCTAAGAAACAGGGGGGGAATGAGACATCACAAAACCAGTCACATGGAGGGTGGGTTAGATCTGTTAATGGTGTGCCACAAGCAGCACAATTATGCTGAAGGGAGGCATCTCCCAGGGCTGCTCTGCATTTAGCAGCTCAGTTCTGTAGGGAGCTCCCTAAGGCTCCTCTTTTCTGGAATGCTTTGGTTCATCACATGCTTTCCACAAGGCCAAAAAGATTTCTCTAAGCACAGCTCAGAGTGTAGCCACATTCCCACTTTCCTCCATCTCCTGGGCTTTTAAAATTCAAGGTTCATTTTTAATTTGCTAAGCAGCTATTAACCATATCAAATGATGCTGCAGGTGCTGCTGTGGTCCTTTCTGCCCCACAACCAACCCAACCAGGCAGGGAGGTCGTTAACTTGCCCTGATGTTTTTTTCAGGAAAGTCTCTGGGATTATGTGAGGCTCAGGGTCATGGTATTTTTAGATATTAAACTAGTCAGGTAGTCAGCACATTGTTCAGAAGGACATTCTTAAAGAGGTTTATTATTGAGTATTGTCCTTGCACTGGGGCACCTCCCAGTTAATTGCCTGCACATCAATGTGTTACTCTGGATTTATCTCAGGGTAAACACATTAAGGAGCTGATACTTGGGCTTCCACTAAAGGACACCACGGGATGGTTTGTCTCTGATAAGCTTTCTGGCACAAATTCCCATGTCCTGAATGCTACTGGCAAACACTCCAGCTTGAAAATCCATTAACCTGTAACCACCCCATGCCCCTCATTCAGTGGATGTGGAGAGCAAACGTGTGTGAGCAGCTTTATACACAGACTTGAGACCATCCCTGACAGCATATTTCCATACAGAATTAACTCAAAGCAACTGTCCTGTAAAACATGTGTGCAGTGCTAAGCATTAAAGCTCAGACCCTGAAAATGCTCCAGCCTCCTCTCTCTCCAGCCTCCTTCCCTGCCTCTCAGTTTTGTGCTGTCCCTAGAGAGCAGCAGCCATCTCTGCTGTTCAAATCATCTCCTGTAGTTGCTCTGGTGACACTGGGTGCTTCAGAGACCTGAAGTCATGATTTTTCCCCTTGAATTTCCTTCCTTCATCTCTTGCCCTCTGTTCTGTCATCCCTTTGCTGTCCTTTTGTACATTTTCCCTGGGTACTGATGTGACAGCACAGCTCCTGTCTGCTCAGCACAGCTCTGCAAAAATCCTCCATTCCCTTCTGGTAACTCTCCTGCTTGCCTGTGACAGCCACGTGTGCCTGAGCTTGCTCAATCTCCTGCTAGGAAGTGATAAACTCGGGTTTTTGATGGTGAAACTTCCACCATCAGCACATGGGGGGAGAGCAACAGAAAAGGAAAAGGTGCCTTTGTTGGGAGCTTCCTTGCCAGCCTCCAAGGCACAGCACCCACCAGAAACCACAGCCAGTTTGCAGCCACTGCACTGCTCCCCACAGATCCCATCTTTAGACCAGCAGGGGTTGTTTCCCCTTACCTAGAGCCAATAACTGATTGCTGCTTCTCCATTATGGCCTTTAGCAATGGTAACTAATTCTTAATTAATTCTTTTCATTCTCCACTATTTCTCAGCGTGAAGGTGTTTGTCTCAGGAGGTGTCTCAGGGAAAGGGAACAAGAAACTGGTGAAAATTGGCAGGAGTGGTTTGAAGCCCCCATCAGGGTGGAGCAGAGTCCCTCATCAAAGGGGTGAGGGGCTGGGAATGGGTTGGTGTCCCTGGGGCCAGGTGTGAGGCTGGATCCTGTCCAGTCCCACTACAGCACCCATGTGTTAGGGCTGGAGTGAAGCCTTTGGACTCACCCTGTGCTTGGAAAGCAAGAGTCATTGCTGCTTCCTCTCATGCAGAAACAAAAGCAAAGCCCTGGGTCAATGCTCTCCTCAGAGCATCTCCCAAAGTGGGATAGTGCCAGTAGCAGGAGTGGCTTAAGGTGGTATAAAAAGAGCAAAAATAATTGCTTTTTGTTTTCATGCTTTCAGATGTTTTATTTCTTTTTAAGAAACTGAGTGCAAGTGTCCAAATGCCTGGAGAGCTCCACGATGCTCAGATCTTGCCAGTGGCTAAATTGCCTGAGGTGTGGGCAGGTTTTTCTGGGGAAAAAAGTTATTTTGTACTGACCTTCGGGCTCTCTGCCTCTTTCCATAACCAACACACACCTTATTTTGGGAGCTAGCTGGGAATTCCCTTCCTTCTGCTACACTGGCAATGACAGATCAAGCACAGCTGAATTGCTTTGATCCCTTTGATGGATAAAACTTGAATTTGCCCCACAGCCTTGACTCTTGCCTAATTCCAACCTCTTGTATTGAACTGGGGTTTTTTTATTTTATTTTTTATTTTTTTCTTTCTTTTTCTTCACCAAAATAACTGGAAGCAGTGGGCCTCTAGGATTCTCACATTTGAGTTAGGCTGGAGCCTTCAACACCATTAATTCAGGAGTATTGCTATTCTCACGTGCCCATGAGTGTTTGAGCAGAGTTTTGACAGGAAGCTGAGAGAAACCAGGCTCTTCTCAGTGATGCCAAGCAACAGGACAAGAGGCAGTGGGCAGAAACTGATGCACAGGAAGCTTCACCTGAAGGTGAGGAAGATCTTAACAGGGCAGGTGACCGTGCACTGGAGCAGGTTTAGAGGAGGTGTGGAATCTCCCTCTTGGAGATATTCCAGAACCATCTGGATGCAATCCTGTGCCATGTGCTCTGGGATGAATGACCCTCCTTGAGAAAGGAGGCTGGAGCAGATGAGTTGCTGTGGTGCCTTCCAGCCTGCCCCATTCTGTGATGCTGTGAGAAGGGGTTTGCATGGCACAGCCCCTGGTTGAATACAGAGATGGTAATCACCAAAAAAAAAGTATGGTTCTTAATAAATTCCCTCTGCTCTAACCACCAGGCAATCTGGCAGAAGGCACAATTTGAGTCAAACCAAACATTGAAACCACACATGTATATGTACTTTAAAATAAACAGGAGAGGAAAGTTAGAATTAGGCTTTCATTTTGGTCAAATATTTAACTCTAGCTCAATAAAACAGTAATATTGGCTTGCTGTTATTTGACTTTATTAATGAGTTGGTTATCTTTAGTTCAATAGAGCATTCTTGATGGCATTGAGAAATTCTACATGGAAACCCCTGATTTACATTCAGTGTGGTGTTCAGATGGGCTGAGCTGGTGAAAATGTCCACACTAAAGGCTGATTAACCTTCCCAAGGTGTATGCAGATTTAGGGCCTCACTCAGAAGGTGTTGGTTTAAACCAGCTGCTTTTGGGATGTCATCTGGCTTCAGGTCAGGCAGGAAAGTCATGAGAGGATCTTCAGTCATGGTGATGGGCAGAGCATTTCTGTGCCTGCTTGGTGAGGCAGGGGAGCTGGAGAACACTGGCCAGCACAGCCCTGGAGCTGTGATGGCCCCCAAAGCCTCCCTCAAAGCCACCTCCTCAACAGTGCTGGGGCCACTGAAGGACAGGACTGGTGCCTCAGACACCCTTTCACTCTCAGTGAGGCTCTGGCAGAAGCCCTGGCTGACTCCCACCACGTTGTGGGGCTGAAATCCAGGGGCCATGAGTGTGCAAGGGGCTTGGGCTGAAATCCAGGGGCCATGAGTGTGCAAGGGGCTTGGGCTGAAATCCAGGGCCATGAGTGTACATGGGGCTCCGGTGTTTGCCAGCACTGGACTGGCAAAGGTGGATAAGAGAGCTCAGCCCTACCCAGAGGGATGCTAAGCCAGGCAGGCTGTCCCCTGCTCCTCTCTCAGCCCCACCTGAAGAGCTTTTGCAGAGCTTGTGGTTGAGGCTTCAACACTCTCTTCTAAAATATTACTCTTTCTAAAATATTAGAAAGGCATGGTAAGAAATTAGAGCTGCAGGTGTCAATAAACTATGTGACAATTGCAGTGGATTTCTGGCTTTCCTAATTTCTTTAATCAAGTTGCACCAAGCAAGCGAGCAAGCTGGCAAACAGCTTTCCACTGACAGCTTCACTGTCAGTGCATAGCTGAGTGAATTGGACCAAGGTGCCACATGTTAATCATTATGGGGTTTTGTCTGCACAACATCAGTCTTGCACAGATCTTATGAAATCATACCTTTCCCATTAAGTGCAGTTTGAATTGAGAGGGGATTCAGATTGACTTGGCATGAGCCTTTGTACAGGGCTGAGGAAACCTGGGAGAGATGGCCCTGCTTTAGGTAATGAAAAAAAAATTGCCCTGACTTCTCTTCTGTGGTGCATTGAAAAGCCTCTGCCTAAGGAGTGTGGATTGATGGAGAGGTCTGAGGTGGGAAGAATATTAAAAAAGATGTCAACATGCCAATAAATGTGTGTGCCAGAAATAAATGCATTATATGTTAGTCCATCAGAGCAAGCTAAAGAAAGGTGTTATTTTAGGGAGAGACACAGTCTGGTAGCTCACATCATTAAGAAAAAAAAATTATCAAAGCAAAAATGAGCTCAAATTTCCAACTGTCATCTCACCTTCAGAGTTCATTCCCTCAAGCAGTCAAGGGATATTTGATGAATAAGATCCAGAGGGGATCTCAAAGCTACAGGGACTCTGGGGTGTACATTTTTCTTTAACTGTCCATTGCTTTCCCTCCATAGGTTACCTGAAGCTCGGGATCAGAAGTGGCCTTTGAGGATTTGTCTCAAAACACTTCCCCAGACCAAAAAGAAGACCAGCAAAATCCTAAAGCAAAATGAAAAGAAAGTGGATCAAGGTCACAGATTTCATTCTCCAGCTTGAGCATGTGATAGATCCAGACTAATGACAAGCAGATGGGAACTTAGGCACTGGTCTAAGTTGGCTGCCTTTTGCAATAGCAGTAGGGCTTAGTCTACAGTGCAGCATGTTTCTGGTGGAGGCAAGCTGGCTGGGGAGAGAAAATCATTGCACCTCCTCACAGAAAGCTGAGCCAAGAAAACTTTTGTTTTAGGCAGTGTTTTGTTAGCCTAGCAACGTTGTTGGTAGAGATGATCCAGCTCTGCTGGCAAGAAACCATCAACTGGTCCATGCAAAGGCCTGGTGAGGTCTGCAGTGGCATGGCCTTACCAGGAGGGCATTTATCATGCCAACAAGCTCTTCCTTGGTGCTCTGCATGGGGACTCTGGTGCTGGGAGTCAGCCTGAGCAGCTGGAGGCAGGAGGAGAAGAAAACCCACCGTGTCCTTGTCCCTCAGCTCTGACCCCTGGAACCAGCACAGGCAGTGGGGCAGGAGATGGGCTCTTTTGTCTGGTCTGTCATAGATAAAGCCCTCAGCAAGGATAAGTCCTAATGCTTTTTGGCATGTGAATAATATCCCTGGAAAGCTCTCTAGAAGGGACCCATCAAGGGAAGGGGACAACAATCAGCAGCTCACGGTCAGTGTTGCATTGTGTAGCCTCAACTCAAAGTTCAGGTTCTCAGCGTACCAATAAGGGCCTTTGACATTCATTTGTCACACAGAAAAAAAAAATTAAAAGGAGAAATATTTTAAAAAGCCCATGTGGAGATATCTCCTGTCCCGAGAAATAAAAACATCCCTGTCCTGTGGCAGTGCCCCAGGCTGGCAGCAAGCTCACATTACTTAATTATGATATGTTGCATATACCAAATAGCAGGGGACAAGCCCCCTCCTTTATTCTCACAGTCTGGAGTGGCTGTGTCTGCCTTGCAGCTGTTCAGAGCACATATATCAACACGCCTCAGCATCCCAGCACGAGAAGAGGTGCTGGAGGTGCAGCCCTGCAGAGAGAAGCTGCAGTGGGGAGGACCTAATTTTACCCTTAACAGTGCAGAAATTGTCTTCTTCCTTTCACAAGCTGATTTCCTTCTCTTTAAATCCAAATTTGGTTATAGTTCTCTGTAAGGTGTTTCCCCTAGAAGCACCAGCTGCCCTTTTTTCTCCACTCCAGCTCTTCCCTGTAGCCATCCTGCAGCAGTGCAGGGAGCACCAGCTGCTGTGTTGCCAGCAGCAGGACTCTGTGGGCATTGAGGGGAAAAATGCTGGGAAACGTCAACACCTCTGAGAAATCTGGTCTTGTGCATCCCAGGCACACAAACCTGCTCTCCTGCATTTATTTTTCCCAGTGACAGACCCAGTTATATCTCCCATCTCTGTCCTGGGCTCCAAATACAAAATAATATTTAAAAATATAATTATTTTTATAAAATACAGAGTATTTGGGGAAGAAAAAGAAGTGTCTTGTACAGACTGCTGAATCACCAAGTGCTGCAGGGAAGAGCCCAGGAATATGCCTCCCAAGGCTGTGGCACCCAGGCAGACCTAGGGAAGATGCAGGTCTGGAGCATCTGGATAAAAACCCAACTGGGGAGCCCAGAAATGAGAGTTTGCCAGTGTTCCTCCTGGCTTTGATTAAGCTGATTGTCATTTTGGTCAACTCCCACTCCCCTTCCCTCCCTCTCTCTGTCTTTTTGCCCTGCAAGTCTGTTTAGCAGATTGTTCCCAGTTCTCAAAGATCAAATTTTAATTAAAGTCATTCAGTGGTTTTGAATGACTAATGACCTCTTATCAGGTATTGTGCTACAAATAACAGGAGAACGACCTTCCCTCCCACTCTTCATTAATACACTTTATTTTTTATACTGCCTGCCCTGCCAAGACTCTTCTTGTCTCAAAATAACATGAGAAATGAAAACCTCATTGAAATACATTTCAGTTCAGTGCAAAGGGCACAAAGAAGCCCATGGATGAAAATGCACCTTTACAGGCCATCTTGAAAAATCTGCCTATGGAGTGATACAGCTTCTAACCTAATTTGCTGCAAAGAAAATGCAAGTCCTGTTGGATTTCTAACACCAAGATCTGTCTCATGGGAGTTTCTGTCCATCATTGGTGACAAGTGTCAGGTGCTGCCCAGGTAAGTGGGGCTCAATTTTGGGTATCCCTCAGTCCTCCATGGATAATAGTAAGGCAATAGGAGAAAAACATTTCTACTAGAGCTTCAGGAAGCACAAAGATTTAGGATGAAAATAAATCAGTAAAAATTCCAATTTGTTTATATTCCTAGGTTTCTCCTTGTTTAGCTGCTAAAGGTTTTGCTAGAGGACAGAGCCTCTGTGATCACTGTCCTGGGCCCCTGAGCCCCACGTGAGGAAGGAAAAGAGCTGAGATGAGCAGAGGCCATTGCTGTGGCCTTTGCTAAAGTGTTGGGATCTGTCAGTAAAATGATTCTGAGAAGTAAGAAGAAGAAGAAAACTCCAGAGAACACAGTTTCTTTTCCCAGTGTCAGTTCTGTTTTTGAGGTGTGGGGTGGGTGTGCTACCCCCGGCTAAGCGGCTCCGAGCTGCTTGGCAGCACTTTGCTGCTGGGAGCAATTAAACCTTGTATTCCTTCTGTGCTCCTTGGCTCCTTCTCATCCAGAAGTGCTGCAGATGAAAGTTTTCTGAAGTTTTGGTGACTATGGGAGCTGAGAGCACAGGACACCTTTGGGAGCGAGGCTCCCAGGGCAGCAGCTGCTCTGCAATGACGTTTCCCTGGGGAAGCCCATCACACATGAAGACCCCCCTACTACAAATTTGCAGTGTTTTGATGATAAGAAATTAAAACAAACTAGTACGATTGTTGAACAATTATTTTTTGTCTTTTTGAAACTCTCTTATAAACGAAAAACCAAACCAAACCCAGGTGAGTTCATTGCATAACTCCTCCTCTACAAATGACTCTCTCTAAACACCAGTGGCAGCTTTTGGCCGTAAGTGACAACTTGGGCTTGTTTTTGGATATTTGCTTTGATGCAAAGTCTTCAGACTTGCCATTTTGCATCCTTTTTGTCAAACTCAGACACAGGCACATGTTAAAACCAGACATTTTTCAAAGAGCAGTCTCTAACTGTGGCCTAGCTCTGTCCCACTCTGTCTGAGCTGAAAGAGAGCTGAACTTGCTGTTTTTCACCAGCTTTTTACCTCTTTCTCAATGAAATGCTCAGCCTGCTCGTGTACACACAGCAGCTATGCTGTAATTTGCTC
This sequence comes from Geospiza fortis, assembly GCF_000277835.1. Classification (NCBI taxonomy): domain Eukaryota; kingdom Metazoa; phylum Chordata; class Aves; order Passeriformes; family Thraupidae; genus Geospiza; species Geospiza fortis. Next base: position 7,272,667 of record NW_005054298.1, on the reverse strand, counting down.
TGGGTTTGTGGCTTTTTCCTGATGCACCTCCAGCCCAGAGTGGGACACCTCAACACAGAGGATGGAAACATCCAGGGATGGATTTTCCCTGCTTGAAGCCACGAAGACAAGGTGGGCCTGCCCATGTTTGATGCAGGGGTATGGTGGACATTTTAGTGAAAATGACGATTTTTTGAGCAGTGTTTTTGCTGCAGGGGTTGTGCTTGCACCCACCCACCTGCTGGTGCTGCCTGCACACAGCGAGGAAGCTCAGCAAAGCCACCTCTGGTTTTTTGGTCAGCCCAGCTGCAAGGAAGGTCCACCAATTCCTGTTCTGCTTTGTGCCAGTGGGCTGTGCTGACACGTTTCCATTATTGATTCTCTGTACATTTGACAGTAAAACATCCACATGGCAGCTCTAAGCAAGGCAGCAATAACTGAGCTTCTATGATAATGACAAGGTCACTGCAGTGGCCATGACACAGGCAGGTTTATTCTGCCCTCAGCATCTGATGAAGCCAGAGGCAAAGTCCTACCTCTCCTATCAGGTTTCCTCAGAGATTTGCTTGCAGTGGGATAGTCCCAGAGCTGGTGGAAAACAAACTGTTTGGGTCTGCACAAGCCCCAGGTCCCTGGAGTGGTGAGCTGCAGCACTGTGGCCACTCATGGCAATACCTGACCTTGGGGAGGACAAGACCTCCCATGCATGGGAATCCTTTCAGGCAGGTGGAGCTGGGTCTGCCAGAACCCAGCAGGACTGAGGATGTCCTTCTTTAGATGAGCTCATGGGATCCCCTCCTAAGCAGAAATTGCAGCTAAAAAAGCACCTTTGATTTTTCTGATCTATATGAATTGCCTGGGATAGCTTTACAGCAGCATAGCAAAGACATTCCAGCTCCTGCCAATGGCATTAATTCCATCCCTGACTGTAGGGTTTCATACCATACAAGTGAGAGAAAGAATAGAGAGATAAAGAATAAAATGCAGCACACAATGCTTCATGTGGGGATGGGCAGCCCAAAGAGAAAGCAGCCACAGATGAGCACCTCCATCTCCTCAGCTATGTGGAAATAAAACTGCATGTAGAACTGAATTTCTCCCTTTCTGTTTGAGTGTAACTTTTCTGTTATGTCCTGAAAATAAAACCCCCAAACTGTGGACACTTTGTCCCTGTGAAAGTATTCATGACCTTTCCTCATTCATCCAATTCACTTGCTCTTGCTGTGGCCAAGCTGGAACTCCACTTGCTTCCTCTAAGCAGAGCACTGTCTTCCTCTTCTGTCAAATATCAGCTGCCAGCTCTTCATTTGAGTTAAAAACGGCCAGAGACAGTAGTAAATTATTGCAGAGCTCCTCCACTTTCTTTTCTTGAGGGCTTCAGCCTGTGAATCTGTAGACCATGTCCTAGAGTCCCTGAAAGACAATTAAACAAAGATAGTGAGTGGTCAGAAGGTTGAAACACCCATCTCTCAGCAGAAGCCGTGGGAAGAAAACCTACTTATTTAGAAGAACAAATCCTGTAATAAGCCCTATTCAGTCCAATTCAGCCCCTCCTTTGGCTGCAGTGTGTGAGTGAACACATTGGCTTAAATGGTCTAAAGCCCTGCTCAGCCCACTGCCCTACTTGAGGATTGCCAAAAAAGTGAATGCCCAGGAAAGAGCAGAAAAAAGAGATGTAAGAATATATTTATGACGTTTCCCAACAATTTTCTGAGCCTACAGTCATTCTCAGGGATTCCCTGAAATCACTGGATGTTATTTCCAGGTATTTGCTGTTTCTTGGTGTATTTATTTTTTTCAATGAACCCGTGCTGGCATTTGCCATTTACTTTCTCTAGCAGTCCCAGCTAGTTGCCCCTGCTAGTGCTGCTGTCCCCATGACTCTGGGGTGCCCAGCTGCTCCATGAAGCCTGATTTGAGGGGCTGCTTTCACTGCTCCTGACCTTGCTTTAATACTGAAATTGAATCAGTTGGTTAAGCAGAGCTGTGGGTTCATGTTTACCCACACATCTTTTCTGAGGTGTCCAAGGTTGCTGCTGAACTGGGGCTTTAGGAAAGGCCGCGCCCCATGTTGTGCAAAGTCCCTGCAAGCCTCACTAAGACATAAGCAAGACTTAGGGCTTTCCCCCACCCACTCCTAGCCCAGCAAGAGGCAGCTCTGCACAGAGATAAAACACCCAGAAAAAACTGAGACTGCTCCTGCAGGCAGAGGGATGAGTAGCTGGGATGCCCAGAGCAGGGTGGCTCCTGGGAATCAAAATGGGAAAGGGTTAGGGCAATGTAGGAACTAATAGAATTCAATGAAGAGGCTAAGACACCTCTAATGGTGTCAGAAAATCTCCAAGAACCACATCTAGATGGGTGGTGACTGGGGGAAACTCTCCCCAGACACAGAGAATCTCTCTGCCAAGCTTCATCCCTGGGGATATAAAACAAAACTTCCAGGAGGGAAATGTTGAAAGCACAAAGGGAAAATGTATTGGTCTGGGAGGGTCTGAAGGTTATTCCTGATGTATGTTAATGCTATTAGCTCTTAAAACTCAGAGAGTGCCAGCCCTCCATGGATAACCTGTCCTAATGTGTGATTACCTTCACAGTAAGAAAGGATATGTTTTTCTCCCAAATGCCTATGAAGCTCTGTTGCTAAATGTTCACCTCATTTCTTTTTGTCCTCCCCTGGATAGCCATGGAGAGCCACAGAGACCTGCCCTCTTCATAATAACATCTTGCATATTTGATACTATAATCAAGATCCCAGTTCTCTTTTCTAGTCAGTCAAATCCTTTGTTAACTCCAAGAAGAATCACAGCTATTGTTTGCCCATATTCATTGTGCCAGATGCCCCATTCCCAGCTGGTGAGAAGGATCCCTCTTGCCCAGCCTGGAATCTTCAGGAGCCTGTGGGATGCAGGCAGAGCAGGATGGCAGGTGCTGTCAGCAGAGCTCACAGGCACAGCCCTGAGCCTGCCACACTTTTGCTGGCACCCCTGGCAGGGGGAGTTTTGGGGCAGGAAGAGGTGGTCAATGTGCAGGAGGGAAATGCATCTGTGCCGCCCTCTGACTGCGCTCTGAAACTTGTCTTTTAACGTTTTTCAGGAGCCATCATCCACTGCCTCTGTGCAGGAGTTGCTCTCACTGTGGCATCTGCCTCAGGAAAACAAGTAATACTGAGTGGGAGCACAGAGTTTTCCAGCCCAGCTCAGTCTCTAGAGGAAGAGGCTCCCTTAATTACTTGAAATCCATCACCGCTATTTGCCGGTGGTGTCACCTTGCTCTTGCATGAAATAAAAACGAGGCACATCAGATTTCCCCTCTCTGCACAGCGCTGCTGTGTCACCCCAGCCTCAGGAGCAGCCTCGGTGCTGGCTCTCCAGGTGATAGAAAAGACTCTGGGGACCCCACAACCAAACCATACTTGCACCAAAATTTTCTAAAGCATTTAATGGTGGAGATACAATGGGGGAGTAACTTGCTGGCACATGAAGCAAGCTCTGCAGTGCTAAGTACACCTCACTTAGTATACCTTACCTTGCTTAATATTGGCTTTTGGCTGTTAGAAACTTCATCTTAGACAGAGATGGATGTGAGTAGCCCGGCCCGGAGCCGCTGCCATTCAGCATTGCAGCATCCCCACCTTGTGGTGCGCGCCGGAGCCTCTCCAGGGCTGCGGGGACACCCGGGCCCGGCTGCGCTGCGAGCACTCACTGCGAGAGACACAGGCGTGTGCTCTGCCTCTTCGTCTACAGGGGCGCTAAAAGGTATGGTAAAGTCCTGGATAGATGGGGAAAGGCTGCTTCGAGTTTCTTTTTTCTTTTCCTCAGTGTGTGTTGCTTAAATCTTTCCTTCTGGAAATATGAAACCTTTTGTTCAGATACCTAAATATCTACCATGAAAATTCAAAATATCACTACAGATTTCACAGAGGTGTTACACAGCTAGCCAGCACCTTCTCCTTGGCTGCTTATGCAAGAAAGGGTCTCAGAGGTGATGTGGGCTTTACTGAGAGTGTATTTGGCAAGCAAAAGAAATGTAGCCATTTGTGAATCCTCAGTTAGTGCTGTGAGTAGATACTGGTCTTCAGAAAAAAAAAAAAGATATTTCTAAATCACAGTGATTACCAATTGGCTCTGTGAAATCATCCATCATCTGTAGTAAGGTGAAAGTGTTCCTGGAGAGGTGGTGGATGTCCTGTGCCGGGAAACATTCAAGGTCAAGTTGGATTGGGCTCTGAGCAACCTGATCTAGTTGAAGATGCCCCTGCTCATTGCAGAGGTGTTGGACTAGATGGCCTTTAAAAGGTCCTTTCCAACTCAAATAGTTCTATGATCTCTTTTTTGGGGTAACAGCTCAGAGTAAACCTGACTTTTTTGTCAAAGACCCAGATATTCTTCAGTCTCTGAGAGCATCTGTACAAGGATAACTTGAACCCAACCTCTTCATTCCCAGGTCCAGCGCTGTGACTTCCCTGGCACATGCCCCATCACCAATGGGACAGAAAATGCTCAGCGCCTCCTTCAGAGGGGGAAACTGGGCAAGGTGGGAACATGGGTGGGAACACAGCATCCTCCTGCCCTGTGTTATGGTGAACCAACTTCAGCCCTTTTTTCTTTGAGGAAAGGTCACACAATATTGTATCTTGTAGAAATAAAGTATTTCTGCACACACTGTCTATAACAGACCCAGGTGGATGCCTGGTACCCCCAGGGCTGCATTTTCTACAGTGCTCTGCAGCCCTCTCCAAGCAAGAAGAACAATTTGTAAAAGTATAAAGCCATGGGTGACTTTGACTAGCTCAGAGTCTCTTTTCTCCTGTGCTTCTTCCTCGTGTGCCAAGGAGTGAACACTATGCACATCTGCTGAACGGAAGAGCTGATGGCTGGAAGGAGCAGGAGGCGACCTCCTCCCTCCCGGCTCCGTTCTGCGGCAAAGGGATGATGATCCGCAGGGTCTCTCTTAAAAAGCTTTTCTCCAGGCTCGCTAACTTTGCAACCTGCTGATGAGTTAATGTGAAACAGAGCCCTGGAAAATGCCGGGAGCGAGAGCAGCAAAGCGTCCCGGGGGTGTGGGGCGGATAAATCACGGCCGGGAGGGCAGAGCCGGGCTGCGGAGCCACAAAGGCTGAGCCCGCTCCGAGCGCCCGGCCCGGCTGCTCGGGGCTGCCTGACACAGCTCTGCCTTACGAGCCCGCTCTTCAAAGCATTCCTGTCTTTACTGTCGAACGCACCAAATGTCTCCCACAGCTGTTTAGTTGGTTTGTGAGCCTTGTTAAGTGCCGGGTTTATCATAGCTTTCCCAAGGAATGCGCGCTCCCAACAAGTAGCTGAAAGATATTATCTGGTTCAGCCAGCTGAGGAGCTCAGGCTCCTTGGAGACTGGCTGAGAGTGTCCAGCTAATTTCTTTACTGGACAGTTGACATGTTTAATTGAACCTGAGTGTTCTTTGGTCTATATTCTGCTGAGAAGAGAGTTTGGGGAGAGGGTCTCAGCATCATCACCCTCAGAATGGTGGAAAAGCACCAAGTATTGCTTGGGAAGCTCTTCAGGTAGTCATAGCTTTTCAAACATGCAGCCTTTAATCAGTATGTTTATACTTTTACTACTGTAAAGAAATAGGCACCACCTACGTCTTGTCCACCTGCAGCTGGCAGAGCCTCTGCCCAGCCTGACCTAATGTTACCTGCACCTTGCATCCTCCCCATAGTATAAGCCAGAAAAATATTCCTTCAGTGGCCAAGGCTGCATCCATACTCGGATTGGTTTTCCCATCAGAGCAGTATCCAGCCATGCTCACCCTTGCAGGTCAAGGCAAATGGCTTGCAGCCCTGGGATTTGTACCCTAGCACGCTTCCCTGTGGATTAAACCTTGCCCAAGCTACTGGATATTAAAGTTCCCTCAACAGCATTAAGCAACTCTAAGCTTTCTTTGAAGTTCACTTTAAACATCTCTCAAAGCCATAATGGGTGATGTGAAGGTGAGATATATAATGGCCACAATAACCTTATAAAGCACGCAGAGGGACGGCCAAAGCACTCTAGTTCTGTGGAGCACCAAGCTCTGAGTAAATGGGCTTAAGGGCCTGCCTCTCTCATTTGCTTGTTCAGCTGATTGATGCCACCATAAGCTCCCCATCTGCAAGCTCTCCGGGCTCCTCATAAGCTGGTTCTGTCCATGACATCCAGTTAATATTATTAATTATTGTCTCTCTCTCTCCGTGGAGAGCAGTGCTTTCTGAGTCACACCGAGGAGAGCCCTTCCCTCACTGGCAGCACATGGGCAGAAGCAGAGAAAAGCAGGGAAGGGAACTGTTAGGGAGAAAGGTGCCAACATGGGCTTTCCCATACTTTTTCAACTGATAGCAAGAGGCTTGCAGAAAAGTGCAGTGTGCCATTGGATAGAGGATTCAGGGCAGAAACTAAGCAGTGGTTTAAAATCCTTCACTGGAGGATGACAAAATTACAGTATGTAATGAAGATGTGGAGAAGTAGCAACTATAAGCTAGGAAATCCTACAAAACAGATTGTGAGACAATAAATAATTCTGCTTGGAAAGTGATGATGCAAAGTGTAGATTGTACAGCACACTGCAAATTGCAGTGCTGCCTTCATGTTTCTGACATGAAATTCAGATTCAGAGACATAGATTTGCATAAACTACATAAACTGAAGCAAACTTTTAGAAGACAGCCTAAAGAACTGAATGGCAATCCAAACTAAGACCATACTGAACTCCAGCTGAAAGGAGGGTGTTCAAGGGACAGGGACACACACTTGATTTTCAGCAAAATTAAAAGAGAAAAAATGCTCTAAATGTGTAGATATTGCAAAGTATATTCTCTGATCGTGCTTTTTCTCATTTCTCCTTGGCGTGAGTGTTGGTGGATGGCAAAGAGCCACCAGTTCAGGGAAGATGCTGTTTTGGTGGCAGTGTGGTGGCAGCCAGAACCTGTGCCCAGCCCTGCCAACCCAGAGGGACATCTTCCTGAAAGAGTGGTTGTGGAGCTGGAGGCATTATGGTTTGCCCTGGGATGGCATCATGGGCACCAAAAGTTTCTTGTGGGTTTACAATTAATCTTTTAAGTCACAGCATGGACCACCATAAAGGAATGAGAGTTGTTGCTAGGATTTTTTTTAATGTATGGATCAAAATAAGAGGAATTGAACTGGTTTTGATAACTATTGCACTTTTCACATCATCCTAAAGTTTGCTGGAGTTACAGAAATATTTAGCCATCCTTTCAGTGGTCCTAGCAAACAATTCCATTGACATTAAAAGGGAGCTACATTCACTGAGTCCCCTCTGCTGGCCATGTCCCACAGAGATCCTGTCTCTGAAACCCATGGACCAAATTCTTCCTTGGCATAAGAATTACAGAAAGAATCATTTTGATTTGATGAGTCAAAAGTTTACCCAGCATCAGACTGGGCTGACAGTTTCATTTCAGCAAACCAAGATTATTTTGGGTATCTGTTAAAATGGACTGACTGGTGTTCCTGCTCCCATGTATATACACACATACCAGACAATAATCTCCTTAACAACCCACAGATGAATTCCTCAGCTTATGAATCTGCCAGAAAACACATAATTTTCCCCATCAAGGAATGTTGCTTGGCACATCTTTAATGTATCACTTACACAGCCCTCAATCAACCTAAATGATTCATCTAGCAACATGTCTGAGGCGATGCTCTCCGTGATTGAATGGTTTATCCTCACTGAAAAAGCACACAGCATTCAGTCCCACGTATCAGCTATAAAAGTTATTAATAACCAGGAATTACATAGATAAGAGTCATGAGACTGGCTTTAGCCTGGGTGACAGCAGCTGGCCCACTTGGAGCTCCATCAGGAAAATCAGCCAGAATTTGCACCCGTGGGAAGAGATCAGAGGCTTGGACTCTCAACACCAACCCATGCATCATATTTTATGTTGTGTTTTACAGTTTATCTGCCTTCAGATTAAGATTTATTAGTGTTGCCTTGCTGTTCAGTAGTTGTAACTCATGACATGCTTGGTGCCTAGCAGTGTCTGTGACAGAGGGGCTGCTTCTCGCTGTGGACATTGCACCAAGCTACAAACCCATGCAGGAAAACCACCTCAAGAGTAAAGCAGGGACAGCAGCTCTCTCTCTGTGTCCTTTTCTTACATCTGTGAGAGGCCAGGAGACATTATCCTATCTGGTGTGGACCCGTGGGTGAAGGGATCTGTGTCCTGGCCTCTCGTGGGTGTGCGAGGCTGTGTTATGGGCTTGGCCACCTCTTGGATGGAGACACTGACGATTAGCTCAAGGACAGAGCACAGCAAGCTGTCTGAGTCAGCACAGCCAACACATTGTCCTGGGCACTTGGGAAGTCATTTTTCATCTGTGGTATCTTCTCTGCTCCAGGGCTGGATGAATTACACAAGGTTCCTTGGACACCAGACAGGCAAAGTGGGGTTAGAGCCCCATGTGATCTCAGCTACATTTCCCAGCCCAGTCTCCTGACGTTGTGCACACACTGGTAACTTGGCTCCTTTCCTGCTTGAAAACATTTGTTTGGATGTTCTGAGACTTTCTCAACATTGTGGCCCCCCGCCATAGGGTGTTACATGGCTTTAGATAAGAAATCTCCATAAAACTGTAAGCAATGTGTCTTCTGCAGTAAATCTTTCTTCTTAGTCAAGAGTGAAGCAGACACATTATGTTTCCTTATTTTGCAGTCCACCTGTTGCATGGAAAGCGCCAAGAAAATTATACACCAGTGGGAAAGTATAGATAGCATAGATGGCTTGGACCCAACGAGAGTCAGTGTGACTATGGGATACACATTTAAAATCACCCTCATTTCTGAAGCTTTCTTTGTGCAATAGGAAGGGAATCCCTGGCTGGCTGGAGACAAGCAATCTGCTGGCTCAGACACCATAGCTGAAGCTGCTATCTCCCCACAGAAAGGGGGGAGGATTAACTGGGTGTTGGACAGACAGATCCTGTGCAGCGTGGCACCACAGCAATCCTTGTGTGCCTGAGGCGTGAGGAACAGTCTTCATCTCCCTGCCTGAACCTGGCTGCTCCCTCCTGTACTCTGTGGCCATGAGTGAGGAGTTGGCTGGCAGCACGGCATGTGCTCAGGGGCTCGGGGCTGCCCATGCTTGCTGGAACAAGCCACCCTGGCAGACAAAATGATGGGCTTGTTGTCTAAACAAGAGGTTTACAAGAAGAGATCTGCTGACACTGGGTGGCTTTCTTTATCTTCTGAATAATTACTGCTAATTCATTACATTTGAAAATATTTTAAAAGGCAGCAGTCCTTGTTCACTGCAGTCTGGGAGGACTGTGCTTTCATATCACTGTCTGTGCAGTCAGCATGTGGATGGATGGGACCTACACGGCCATGGGATTCAATCCTCATATTTGTTTCCTACCTCCCTTTTCCAAAAAAGATTGTCTTTCACACCCCAGTGGGGTTCATCTCTCCGACTTCACCTGAGAAACTGCTCCTGGAAATCTTTGCTGCAAGGGCTGGAGAGGGCTGAGTGCCTGCAGGACACAGGGATCCAAACCATCCCCCAGCCATGTGCCAGCACTGCCCTTCCCTGCTTCTCACAAAAGTGCTTTTGCTTTATATTTCTCTTTGTAGCATTGCCATCAAATGAAATAATGGAAAAAAAAATCCAAACCAACAACAACAACAAACCCTAAACCCAGCAGCCAAACAACCCTGGGCTTCATTAGCTGCTGAGGTACCAGTTCTGGGTGCTGCCCTGGGAGCAAACACTGATCTCCTGTGGCAACACCAGGCTGGGAGGGCTCTCACACCAGTGGCACCTCTGCAGGGATCTTCTCACCTGCAACTCTGGTGCTTACACCCATAGCCTAACCTGAGCTCTGTGTGAGAGGCAGTCACACAATGCTGAAAATACACATTGAGGGCTGAAAAAACCACCAAACCTCACTCAGGGTGCAAACAGCAAGCAGCCTGGGAAGCAGCTTTCAGCTGTCCAGCCCTGCAGGAAGAGCAGCGTGCTGGGATGTGGAGCAGCTCAGCTGTGATAGCTGGTGAGAGCCACAAGATGTCTCTGGAAACCAGCATTTGGACAAAAAAAAGGCATTAATAACCCCAGAAAAGGGGCCGGGCTGTTTCCATCTGCAGTGAGCCCTGAGCCCTGGGACATGTGCTGCTCTGAGCCTGTACAGAGGGACAGCCCCCTTTGCTAAAGGTCCCTCTCCACAGCAGTTTGCTCCAGGTGACAATTTAGCCCATGAGGTTGCACACATGGCACTTCCTTAATGCATGGATGAGAGCTGTGGATCTGTAAATCACTGTTGGATCAAAAACTGTATTGACTTCTGAAGTCGTGGGACAAGCAGCAAAGAGTGCATATTGGAAACCAGATTAAAGAATTATCACAGCACAGCAGAAAACAGGAAAAATGGGGGCAGTCCTCTCTGGGAGCCCTTCTGCCACCTGTTTCTTCCACACCAGAGCAGTGACTGCACAGCTTTGGATCCCTTGCAGAGGAGCCTGCAGCTGATGGGATCTCAGCATTGGCTGTCTCAGCCCAGAGCAGCGATGAATAATCCCTTCCTCCCTTAGGGTCCTGCTTCTGCTGCAGGTCACTCCCCAGAGAGCTAAAGCAACACTTTCAGCTCCTGAGATGTTTCCTGTAGGCAGCACTGGCCTGGGTTTACAGCCTCCAAACTTGCCAGCTCCTGTGGGGTTTCACTACCTGCACCGTCAGCCCCAGGGATTGATGAGCACAGACAAAATCCCACTGTGGCACACCCACAGACAGACGTTATGGGAATGAACTCCCTGTCTCTGACACAGGGAAAAATCCTGTTGAACGTGACTCAGAGCTCAGCAGAATGCCTGCAGGTTCTGATCCTGCATCCCTGTCAGTCACTCAGGGAACTCCTCTCCCTTTCACCAGCTCCTCTTGGCTTCCTAGTAAACAGCTATAGAATTGCAGGGTGGAAAAAGCCCATATAAGTGTAAAGTTGTTATTAAGAAATAGGCAAAGCACAGTAACCAGTGACTCACAAAGTTTAATGTGAGGAAACAAAGCTATCCTTCAATGGACCACATAGAGAGACAGCAATTATTGTAAACTGGAAAACCTTTTTAACATCCAACTAAAAATGTGTGGCAAATAAAATCCATTGCCCACCAGGCTCAGTGATTATAAGTATCATTTGTTTTAGGATTTGTTTTCCCTCTTACAAATCATAAGACAGTCATTTAAACTAATAACAAGTGAGTTATAGGGATAATGGGATTTTTAATGAGCTATTTCTGGTTGGGGGTTGCCTTTGCAGAAACTCATCCACTGCATTGCAAATGTCAGTATTTAGCACTGAGGGATGTGGTGAAAAGTCCATTAGTCTAAATCTGCTTTAACTGGAGGACCAAACTTTGTTCTTGCAGCATGTTTAGAAAAACTCTCCCAGGACTGTGCTATCATTATATCACTTTATTCGAGGCACACACATTTGGACAGAGCAGAATGAGAAAAAAAAGATGTAGTCAATATCTCTGGCATGATTAGATGAAGAAGAAAAAAAAATTAAAGATGATGCTGACAAAGCCTTCCCCTTCATTGTACAGAACAGGAACTTGGAGTTGTCCTTACTGATACACTTGTGTAGTATTTAGACAATTTAAATCTGTTATTGTGGAAGTTCTCTAAGCTTTAATGGGACATTTCTTGATGACATTTAGCTTGCCTTCTACCTCCTGGTTTGTCTGAGATGACTGCTTTTTTTGGTCAGAAAGTACCAGTTTCCCTCCAAAGCATGCTGTAACTCAGAAGCAGAAGACCTGCTCCTGAATTGCTACCCGTGCAAAAAAAATGCTTGCCCCAAAGGACCAAAATCCCACAGCACATTTAATTTCCTGCATTAAAAAAAAAAGCTGTGGTCCTTCATTTGAGATCTGTGTCTCCCATGATGTCTGGGCTGAGGCCTCAGGCGACTGAAGGATGTTGTGTATCCAGCTGAAAGAACCCACCCCAGCCCACAACCACCCTTCCCAGAGCCACGGCTTTGTGCAAAATGACAGAGAGGGTAAAACGGCGAACGCCAAATCTCCTGAGTGAAAAGGAATTAGTAAAACCCCATATTCATGAAATATTGAGAGCTAATTATATGTGCATCGGAAACCTCTGGGGGAAGGGAGATGGAGGCCTTTCATTAGACGGTAACTGGAACTTTTTCATCATTTGTCTAGCTCAGGAATGTGAGGCTGCTGTCTGGAGAGGGATGTGGGATTTGACTGCAGGGCTGGGTGTGCAGGTGAAGTGCCATGCTATCGAGTATTTCTATTGTACTCTGGCACATCCTGGAAAAGGCTCTTGGCTGTAGCAGGTCGGCAGGGCTGGGTGCTCCAACATCTCCCTGCTCCCACACAGCCCCTTCACTCCGATGACTGTAAGGAGTCGTTCCCAAATATATTTTCTTCCTCTCACACAGCCCCCAAAGGGGTCCAAAGTCTCATCCCTCACTTGAAATCTGGTCACGGTTTCTCCTAGAGGGTGGAAACCCCAGTCTACACCAGGCTGTCTCCAGAAAGTTCAATTTCCTTGCTTTTGACTTGCTCTCTGCTTTTGCAACCGACACGAATGGCTGCTTATTGCCACTGCACCATCGGCCAAATTCAAGACCAAGATCAGAAGCGGTGAAGACGAGGGCAGGTTTTGGTGCTGGAGCCAGAGGGAGGCTCGCAAAGGCAATCCCGCTGCGTGCCCGGCAGCGCGGGCGGGGGATGCAAGGTGAAGCGGGGAAATTTCCCTCTCCAAGGATGCTCGGGGAAATTCATCCCGGATCTCTGCTTTCTGCCCCGTCTCCCCGCTGCCAGACCCCCTGGCCGCACTCGCGGCCCTTCTCCTGCAGCCGAATTTATTTTCCCCTCGTGGTGCCCTGGCGATCCCCACGCAGTGCAGCAGTCTCCGTCCCGGGGAGTGCCGGGAGCGGAGCCCCCGCACCCGCGGAGCTGCTCGCGTTAGCCGGCAGCGCGCCCCGGCCCAGGGCACATAAATCAGCATTAAACCCATTCCCCCCTCTGATCCCCAGTGCCACCATCTATTACTCCCCCAGTGCGTTTTCTATCACCTTTTGTTAGAATTACACAGCCGGAAACTTAATTTACCCCGAGCTTTAGAGACAAACAAACCCCGCAGGCCGGTGGCCCAGCGATATGCCTGTTTACTCGCGCGACCCGTAGATTATTATGAATTGTTGTGATTTTCAAGCTGCTGGTGGTTAAAATACCTTCTCCCCTACTCTTCTTGGCTGGGGGAAAAAAAGAAATCCACCCACTCTTCCCGAGCAAGGGCCAAGGAGCAGGAGACCATCTCACTTGCGCTGGGATTTATTTACTTTTGCTATTATTGTTATTATTATTAGTATTATTGAAATTTGGAGCGAGCGAGGTTTTCAATTGCTGAAATAATTGCTTGGGAGAAAGGTTGCTTAATCTGTTCATACATTATTGACTCGGGCTCCAATATTTGGCTTGCTGCTTTTTATCACAAGAAGATCACGTACGAGAGTCTTTTGCATAACAATTTTTAAAGAGGACACATCCTTATATCAAAAGTGGACGTGACTTGAATTTTGCCTGCGTTTGTCCCTAAAATGACCCAATTCCGGTTACTGCCACTGGGCAGCAGTAACATCATTTCTCCAGGCAACAGACTTATTCTGCTTTTCTCTCTGCCCCTTTCCCTGTCCCCCACCCCCAAGCCAACACGTACTTTTAAAGCTGATTATTTTGTCTTGCTGCATTTTAGCACTACACACGCTGTTTTCTCTCCCTGGGAACGGATGAGCAGAGAGGAGCAAGCCCAGCTCGTAGGAGCCACACGGATAATTAAAGCCGAAAGTTCCCAGGCAAGGCAGAAATAGTGCCTTCAACGAAATTTCGCTGCGAGCCGCCGCAGAGAGAGCCCAGCGCCGGTGTCAGCGCCTCCAACCACCTCCTCGAACATCATTTCCCCGATGAGGATCAAAAGAGCCCCCTCTCCCCCGCTTTTTCCAATCGAAATGGTGCTGCTTCCCAGCCACACTGGTCAAGTTAGTTCCGGAACAAAGGATGACAAAAACGCAAAGGATTCTCTCCCCCCCCCCCACCCTTTCTCCCCTTCTCAACTTCCCCGGTGCCTGCACACCGGCCCGGGGCAGGCCGGGACCCTCCCTCCGGTGTCGCCTCCAGGGTCTGGGGCCCGTCCCGCAGCCCCGGCCCGGCCCTGGGGGTGCGAAGTGACAGAACGGGGAGAGAAATATTGTGGAGAGGGGCACGGGACTCGGTTCCTCCCCAAAGCACCGACAGGGAGAGAGCCCTGAGCTGCCTGCCGACCGGAAGGGGAGAATTGGTGACATTCATGTCCCCCGACACCAGCGCTGTCGTTGGGACCCCAGGGTAAAAAACCTAAAGAACACCTCTTTTCTTTTCTTTTCTTTTCTTTTCTTTTCTTTTCTTTTCTTTTCTTTTCTTTTCTTTTCTTTTCTTTTCTTTTCTTTTCTTTTCTTTTCTTTTCTTTTCTTTTCTTTTCTTTTCTTTTCTTTTCTTTTCTTTTCTTTTCTTTTCTTTTCTTTTCTTTTCTTTTCTTTTCTTTTCTTTTCTTTTCTTTTCTTTTCTTTTCTTTTCTTTTCTTTTCTTTTCTTTTCTTTTCTTTTCTTTTCTTTTCTTTTCTTTTCTTTTCTTTTCTTTTCTTTTCTTTTCTTTTCTTTTCTTTTCTTTTCTTTTCTTTTCTTTTCTTTTCTTTTCTTTTCTTTTCTTTTCTTTTCTTTTCTTTTCTTTTCTTTTCTTTTCTTTTCTTTTCTTTTCTTTTCTTTTCTTTTCTTTTCTTTTCTTTTCTTTTCTTTTCTTTTCTTTTCTTTTCTTTTCTTTTCTTTTCTTTTCTTTTCTTTTCTTTTCTTTTCTTTTCTTTTCTTTTCTTTTCTTTTCTTTTCTTTTCTTTTCTTTTCTTTTCTTTTCTTTTCTTTTCTTTTCTTTTCTTTTCTTTTCTTTTCTTTTCTTTTCTTTTCTTTTCTTTTCTTTTCTTTTCTTTTCTTTTCTTTTCTTTTCTTTTCTTTTCTTTTCTTTTCTTTTCTTTTCTTTTCTTTTCTTTTCTTTTCTTTTCTTTTCTTTTCTTTTCTTTTCTTTTCTTTTCTTTTCTTTTCTTTTCTTTTCTTTTCTTTTCTTTTCTTTTCTTTTCTTTTCTTTTCTTTTCTTTTCTTTTCTTTTCTTTTCTTTTCTTTTCTTTTCTTTTCTTTTCTTTTCTTTTCTTTTCTTTTCTTTTCTTTTCTTTTCTTTTCTTTTCTTTTCTTTTCTTTTCTTTTCTTTTCTTTTCTTTTCTTTTCTTTTCTTTTCTTTTCTTTTCTTTTCTTTTCTTTTCTTTTCTTTTCTTTTCTTTTCTTTTCTTTTCTTTTCTTTTCTTTTCTTTTCTTTTCTTTTCTTTTCTTTTCTTTTCTTTTCTTTTCTTTTCTTTTCTTTTCTTTTCTTTTCTTTTCTTTTCTTTTCTTTTCTTTTCTTTTCTTTTCTTTTCTTTTCTTTTCTTTTCTTTTCTTTTCTTTTCTTTTCTTTTCTTTTCTTTTCTTTTCTTTTCTTTTCTTTTCTTTTCTTTTCTTTTCTTTTCTTTTCTTTTCTTTTCTTTTCTTTTCTTTTCTTTTCTTTTCTTTTCTTTTCTTTTCTTTTCTTTTCTTTTCTTTTCTTTTCTTTTCTTTTCTTTTCTTTTTTCTTTTTTCTTTCTATCGTTTCCTTTCAATTTCTTTCCTTTTCCTTTTTCTTTTCTTTTATTTCCTTTTCTTTTCTCTTCCCTTTCCTCGTCTTTTCTCCTTTTCTCTTTTTTCTCTTCTCTTATTTTCTTTCTTTCCCCTCTTATTTTATCTTTTCCCCCTTTTGTTTCCTTTCCTTTTTCCCTCTCTTGCTTCTTTTCTTCACTTTCCTGTTTGTCTCGTTTTTATGCACCCTCTTATTTTTTCTACCTTTTCAGGTTTCTTGTTCCTTTTCTTTTCTTTTCTTTTCTTTTCTTTTCTTTTCTTTTCTTTTCTTTTCTTTTCTTTTCTTTTCTTTTCTTTTCTTTTCTTTTCTTTTCTTGCCTTTCTTCTTTTCTTTTCTTTCTTTTCTTTTCTTTCTTTTCTTTTCTTTCTTTTCTTTCTTTTCTTTCTTT
>NW_005054298.1:7255226-7256513 GCF_000277835.1 Geospiza fortis | reverse complement strand
TTGCCTTTGCCTTTGCCTTTGCCTTTTCTTTGCCTTTTCTGTATTTTTGTTTGATTTTTTCCCTTTTCCTGATAATTTTTTCTTTATTTTCCTTTTTCTTTTCACTTTCATTTCTTTTGTCTTATCTTTCCGTTTTTTATTTTTTTCTTTTTTTTTTGTTTTCTTGTAGGAAAAGAAACAAACCAATAATATCGCTAAGAATAACAAAGATAGTTTTCTCCCCTCAGAAACTTCTGCTGGGTGTTTTCGCCTCCATCACACTTGGGAAGGGAGGACAGACAATGAAGAAAATAAAATTAAATCTTTACTACAGTTCCCCGTGACTCGAGAGCGGGGCTGCATTGCTGGGGTGGGGGTGGTCCTGGATGGTAATTGATTCATAACTCCACACCAGGACACCAGGGTACAACATCCGCGGCTCCCCGGGAGCATCTCGGGGGAGCGGGGCGGCCGCGCTGCCCGCCTGGGCCGGGTGCGGGGCTGCGGCTCCGGCCGCCCGCGCCGAGCGCTCCCCGCAGCCCGGCCCTCCTTCTCACAAAAAACATCCCTTCCTCTCTCCCCACTCCCCGCCTTGCTGCCAGGAGAGATTTTGACTCTCAGAGACGTAAACCTGTGCCCCGAAAAAAGTTTCGAGCGGAGCTGCCTGCAATACCTATTTACCAACGAATTACACCGCTATTATTGCTTTCAATGAAGACTGAATCCCCAAGCGATAATTGAATTAGTCTATTGAAGAGACTGTCAGGTACAATGACGTGGTATATCCCGCGCCTTTCCCAGGGTCTATAGGCTTTGGGGACCCGGAATGTATAGTCTGACCTTACAGCTCATAATAATAATGCTGCACTTGTAGCAGAAATCTATTCGTATTCACTTTTAACAAAACCTCTGGTCAGCCAGTCCCTGTAGGAAGGATGAAATCTATTGTATTAGAACAACTCATTTATGTCCTTCAGCAAAGGCCCCAATGAGATCTGATCTAGACGTAGAAATAGGATTACCACAGCGTATATTAACCACGTTTCTATACTTCCTCCTTCCTATAAGGGCGCCGAGAAAACAAAAATGCAAAGGATTTTTGATCTAATTTGAACTTTATTTTTATTTTCAATTTTAACACTTCCTTCCTTTGGCGACCTTCCTCAAAAAGAAGAAAAAGAGAAGAAAAGAAAAGAAAAAAAACCCTAACAAAATAAAAGCAAATAAAACGAAATCGGAGAAATTATTCCGCCCGGTTTGCGAAGAGGCTGCGGGCGCCGCGGGCTGGCATCGTGCGCGGAGCAGCGC
>NW_005054298.1:7251126-7251997 GCF_000277835.1 Geospiza fortis | reverse complement strand
AGCCCGAGCAGGTGCCTGCGGCCGGCCGGGAAGCGCCGCTGCTCCGCCAGGAGCTCCTCCGCTGTGTAAAATGTGGGGTGTCGTGGGACCCCCATCTGCAGTGCTCCTCCGTGTGAGCACCAACACTGCTCTTACCGCAGCCACTCGGCTCCCGCGGCCGGGAGCGCCCGGGGCCGGGCAGGAGACACCGGCGGCGGCAGAGCCGCTCTCAGTGCGCTTGGCTGCGGCCCCAGCAGTCCAGCAAAACCAGAACTGGGAACACAGTATTTTTATTTATTTTCTGTAAATTCATTTTTAGACAGGTGCATCAATCCTGAAAAAATGGGTTTTTCTTCCCATCCCTAAAAATCCTTAAATTTTCCCCAACACACGTCCCGAAGTGCTCATTCCCTGCCGAACAGAAAAAACCAAACCAAAACCAAACAAGAATACCAGGGGAAAAAAAAGCAACAAACCGAAACCAACCAACCAAACAAGCAAACATCAAAAAGCAGACGAAGAAACATTATACGAGTTCAGCTGCGAGCTGGAGCTGATCTGCTTCGTATTCCGAAAAAAACCCCAAACCCAGTAAAGGAACAAACCAGAGAGAGGCTTCAGCCGTAAGACCAGCTCGTCCCGGCAGTGCCTCCTGCCTTTATTGCTATTTATTGTTGTTATTATTATTACCATTATTACTGTAATTTTTAAAAAAGGTAAAAAGGTTCGATTCAACGGAGTCTCTACCCGGCTCGCCATCTCCCCGCGCTGCCCAACGCCGCCGCGGGAGAATAGAAAGCAAAAAAAAAAAAAAAAAGCTGGGCCCAACGTAAAAAAAAGAAAAATGCATCTATGCAGTATTTTTGCAAATTATGGGATTAACTATAGCTTG
>NW_005054298.1:7245972-7247107 GCF_000277835.1 Geospiza fortis | reverse complement strand
CCGCCGGCCGGGAGGCGGACAGGTGCGATTTAAAAGCAGATCTATTGTCTATCCATAGTATAAGGACTCCGATTAAGAAAAAAAAATATGAACACTTAAGAAAAATTATCTCTATATAGCCAAACAGCATATGACCTTGTATATATTTAATTTCAGGTAAGAAATATGTGTAGCGATCTCTATTTGCTGGACAGTTTCTCTCTTCCCTTCTCTCTGTTTCTCCTTTCTTTTGTTCGTTTGTTCGTTTTGTTTGCTTTCCTTTTTTTTCTTTCCCCCCCCCCCCATGTCCGTTGCTCCTGTTTTACAGTAAATGTCGGACTTTTCTCATCTGTCGTTTGATCTTATTTTATTTTTTTTGTGTGTGTGAATTTCTGTCTCTCTCTCTTTTTTTTTTCCCGAGGAAAAAAAATTCTGATCCACAGACTGCGAGACTGAACCCGCCGCTACAAGCCAAAGATTTTATTATGTTCAGAAATCTGTAGTCTGAAATAAAGTGTAGACTGTGTTCAGGATCCAGGCTGGCTGTAATTCTTTATTTTAGTGTATAGATGTTTGCATATATATATATATATACATAAAAATATAATAAATAAATGTATATATACATACACCATACGCTGTGTACATAGTGCCATTTTGGTGGCATATTTAGGTTTTGCTTTCAATAGATGCAGCAATTTTTGAACTACTCATCCCTTGTTCAAAACCCTTAGACCTTCGATTTAAAAACATTTTTTTTTTTAATTTTTCTACCCTTTAAAAACAATTAATTCTCTTTGGCAATTGCGGTCGTGCTTCACCTCCCGCGTCTCCCTTTTTAACCAGAAATTAAAACCACCTCATAATAATGGCGATACAAGTTCCCGCTGAAAATTTGCCTGAAATTGTCTGGATACTTAGGGCGCCGGGGTGTGTTGGAAAGATATTTGTCTGACAGCTCCTCGCCTCTCTGCGAGAGGATCTGCTCCCACGCTGTTTGCAGCGAGGACCTCTGCCGAGGCTCGGACCGGAGCGATTGGCGCTCAGCGCCGGGCGCTGCACCCCCGCTCCGGGAGCGCTCCCGGCGCCGGTCCCTGCCCTCCGCTCCCCCTTGCAGGGCTCGGGCTCGCATTTGCCGTGGGACGCGCGGGGTGGC
>NW_005054298.1:7244923-7245389 GCF_000277835.1 Geospiza fortis | reverse complement strand
GCAGCAGCACTGTCGGTCGGCGTAACCTGCAGCTCCCCCCTCCTCGTCCCGTTGGAGGCATTAGGGGTTTTCCGTTTATTTGAGAAGGGCAACAGTGGGGATGATGGCTTCTGCCATTTTTGTGCTTTTCAACTTTTCCTGCTTAGAGCTGCGGTTTGCTATCACCGGGGATGGAGACGCAGGCTGGGGAGAGAGCCCCCTGCCCTCCGTGCCCGTTGCCGGTGGGGCAGGACCCTTCCTACACCGCATCCCACTCCAACCTACCCAGCGTATCCCACCCCATCCCCGCCCAGCCCCCCTCTGCCCGCCGACGGCTCTTCTCTCTGCAGGCCGAGGAGCCGGGAGTACTCAGAGGGCTTAAATAAATGTTGTACAGCGCCATCTAAAGTTGTGTATTTCTTTCTCTCTCTCTCTTTTTTTTTTTTTTTTTTTTTTTTTTTTTTTTTTTTTTTCTGGGGGTGGGGAG
>NW_005054298.1:7243259-7244516 GCF_000277835.1 Geospiza fortis | reverse complement strand
GGCTTCCACACAGGTGATGCTCAGGCTGGTTCTCGGCGTGGGTCGAGCAGGGCTGCCGGCCTGTCCTGCCGTCCCCCCGCCGCCAGACCCCGGGACCTGCTGCCTACCTGCAGCCGGGAGCCGGCTCCGGGGTGCTGGGGTTACCCGAAGGCTTGGAGGCTCCAGAGGAGGAGGAAGATGAAGAAGAGTTTCCTCAGCCGCGGGTTGTCCAACCAGACTCATCTGAGCTGGACAAGTCAGGAATAAAGCCGATGAGGGAAATATAGGGCAGATTAAAGGAAGCCTAAAGAGGATTATTTAAACAAATCAGACTTTTTAGTGTAATTATGCTTTTAGGATTTCTCATGGAGAGCAGCTGAGCGGGGCATATTGGTGAATCGGTGCAGGCCGGCGAGGTCCAGGTCTGTCCTCGCTGGCTCCACGAGTGACCTTGGTCCCTTGTGGGTGCCGAGGGCAAACAGGTCCACGGGGAATGGGGGAAGACCTTCACCCGGGGCTCAGCACCAGCCCGAGCTGAGAAATAAGAGCAGAAGGCGCAACATCCTCCCCGTAGGGAAGGGACCAGGTGTGCGCGGAGCGGCGGGGGGAGGCGAGGGACACGCACCGGGCCCCCGGCCGGGGAGGAATGCTGAGGGCTGGGCGGACGGGTGGGACTGGGGAGCCCAAGTGCCAGGGAGAGCACCCGCTAGCCCAGGCGGAAAAGCCTGGAGGCAGAGCGCTACCCTGCCCCTCCTTCCTGCGTGCCTCGGGGGTCTGTCCCCCCTCACCCCGGCTCTCGGGAGGCAGCCGCGCCTTTGTGGGATGTGAATATCAGTGAATACCCAACAGACACCCCCCAACACCCCCGTCCTCCCTCCGCTGGCGGAAGGACGCACCGACGCCTGTTTCTCCGTCCAAGGCACCCCTTGAATCGGGCACAATGGTCCCAGACCCCCGGCCCTGGCCCGACGACCACCCCCCGGCGGCCTGCTAATTTGCATATGCAAATGAGGCACGGGGGAGGAGGGGAAGGCCACGCGTGGTCCCCCCCCGTCGGTCCCCTCCGGCCGGGGCGCAGATCCCGCTACCTCCTGTCACGGAACATGTTCCTTTGTGCCGCCTTTCGAGGAATCAAAGCAGACACGGTTGTGACACGTAGCCCGGAGGGTCAGAGGTCAGATTTCACAATCCCAATTACAATGATTTCTAATGATGTTTATCTTGCGGGTTCCGACGGCTGGGAGCTTTACAAGAGCGCTTCGCTCCCCCCCCTCTGCT
>NW_005054298.1:7242375-7242818 GCF_000277835.1 Geospiza fortis | reverse complement strand
GGCGGTCCCTGCGGGGAGCTCCCTGCGCGCCCGGAGAGGGTCCTGGCAGCGGGAGCACGGCCCAGAACCCCTCTCAGCCCCAGGGCTCCGACTTCTTGTCGGCGAACCGGTTTGATGTAACTTTTATTTTGTCTTACAAGAAATAAACGCAGAGCGGCGATCGGATCAAAACGCAACTCAAACGGTTTCCTTTTAAATCTAAAACCGTTTTGAAAAAGATTTGTCGAATGGCCAAGGGCTGAAACTTTGAGAAAAGGTAATAAATGTTGACTAAAAAGAAAAATCTTAACTTTTCTTCTGTTGGGGAGTTGGACACATAGCACCCGTGCCCCAGCCTCGGGCTGTCTGTTGACAGAAGCGCGCAAGGTGCATCTTTATGCTCTACATCAAATGCCTTTGACACAGACTTTAAAAAGTCTATGTAAAGCGGCTAATGGTGCTCG
>NW_005054298.1:7211507-7241892 GCF_000277835.1 Geospiza fortis | reverse complement strand
CGTGCACGGCGGGGGTGGGGTGTGGGGAAGGGCTGTGCTGGCAGCGGGGCTGGTTCCTGCCCGTCGTGCCTCCCAGTGCCGACGGAGACGCTCCCCGCCCGCTCCCCGACTCCTCTGTTTGCGAGGACATGCTGCCGCTCGAGAAAATACCGCAGGGACACGAGAAGCAGTGCCACTAACGGGGCATTTTTATCTCCTCTCCCGTCCTTTGATTGCCAGACGAAAAGGACACCGCACTTGTTACCCTGCCCCGTCCATCATAGGCTCCCCCCGGAGGGAGCGAGCCTCGGGGACCCTGTGGGGACATCGGCTCTCTCAGGAGTCCCCTCACGCCAACAGACCTTTTAAGAACTAGGTGGAGCAGGAACTGCACCTGCATGGCCTCGTCGGGCCCAGGAGAGGCTGGGGGAGAAGTTGAGCTTAAACCCGAAATTTGCAGCAAATGGAGCCAATGAGGACTGTACTCTGGTGGGTGCCTTCAGTTATGAAAAGATTGAAGAAGGCATGAGAAATAATATTAACTTTAGGATCAGCCCCATTTTTTTTCCTCTGAGAGAACAATGCATGCCTTATCTCCCTCTGAATAAATAAATCATAATTGCCCGACAGTTACCCGTCACAATAAACTTGACCAGATCTTCCAACAATTAGTTACGCGTTCTCTCTGCTCTGGTAAAAGTCTTGTTAAATGTGATGAATGTTAAAATAAGCTACCCCTGAACGTACTTTCCAAGATCTTTATTGGAAAAGTACAAGTATGTAAGCCTCTTAA
This sequence comes from Geospiza fortis, assembly GCF_000277835.1. Lineage (NCBI taxonomy): Eukaryota > Metazoa > Chordata > Aves > Passeriformes > Thraupidae > Geospiza > Geospiza fortis. The sequence continues at coordinate 7,241,120 of NW_005054298.1, read as the reverse complement.
GGAGACCATAAGAAAGGGTGACTGGTGAAAGATAAAACTAGAGATAGCACTAGATATTCAGATACAGATGAAATACTGATTGGATCATGTCTTTTTAATGGGGTTTGATGTATTCCTGGTGCTGCTTTAAAAGTTAAAGGTGTACACTTTTTCCTTCAGGAGCCAAGCACTGACTCCAGCAGCAGTTTTGCTGGAGAGCACTGCCAGCTTGGCCCTTTCCACAGGCAGGTCCAGCTGCCTAGAATATTGCCTGGGAGAATCACACCTCAGTTATTGCAGTGCTCTTCTCCTGCAGGGCTGCTGCAGCAGTACCTGGACCCCAGGTGAGGAGGTGCACCCCATTAGGCCAGGCTGGGGCAAGCCCATGCTTCTGTCAGCCCTTAGGAGACAGCAGCCAGTGGTTTGGATAGAAGAAGGAGGCTTGCAAGATGTGAGGCTTCCCCAGCTTCCCTAGCAGAAAGGGAGTGGAAAGTGTTTTGAAGCCTTCTGACTCAGGCCCCCCATCCACCAGATACCCACAGGAGCCCCAGGCCAACTTTGTAATCAGGGACATGCAGGGGATCTGCCCCTAAGACATGGAATGGGAAGGCAAGAGCAGAGCTGCAGATCTGAGAACCTGCACACAAACAGCCCCAAGAACTGGCCCCAGGTGTATCCTTCTGGCTAAGGAACCAGGGCAGACCTTGGACATCTGAGGACCTTTAATTAGATTAGAAAAATGACCCATATATTTTTTTGTTGTTCCCAAGAAAGGTCTGATCTTTTGCTTGGGGTTGCCCCATCTGTGTATTTCTAAGTGATTAACCCAGCTGTACCAGTGTGATGGGTCCTTGGCTGGAAGTGCTGCTCCTCCCTTGAGCAAAACAGGAGAAGCTGCACTGAGGCTCCTCTCTGCAGGTGGTGTGAATCAGGGTCAGGCTGTGGAGTGGGCAGAGAGATTTCTTTCTGTCCCTTTAGTGCAGAGCAGGGCACCGAGAATTTCCCCTGAGCCAGGCAAGGTTCCTGGGACACCTACACAGCAGGAGATAGCACAAGGAAATTCCTTGTATGTTTTCCAGCTACACCCTTTGCACAGTGATGGATGTCTTGGTGCAGCCAGGTCTGGACATTCATAGCACTGTGTGATCTCCATGCTACTGGAGGAGCTGGTGAAGGTCCATAACTCCAGAAAAGCAGGTAGGGAATTTCATGGTGGAGGTTCATAGCTATGAGCAAGAAGGGATGTTAGAGTAACAACCTACTGGTTTCACTTGCAGCCTTTAACTTCTATAGGTCTTTTTACATGCAGGGTCATATATTTAAAGTGGATTTCTGGATTAATGTAAGGTTGTTTGAGGCTCCCTCCCTTAAGTAAAAACACACGACACCCTTGCTTTCTTGTGGAAATGAACATAAATATGGATCCATTTCTGCAGTGGTTTAACATGCAGCTGAATTCACCCCAGAATGTCTGTTATAGGATGCATCATATAAATATATAATGAGTCACATTTTAGATACTGATCATGTCCACCATAGATAATAATATCAGTTGGAGGTTATTACAGGTTCTGTGATGTAGCTGTTTCATATTTGACTTTTTAAAATATGTTCCACTTACTTGTAGACCACACAAGCTCTGTGGAGGACACCTGGTATCTATTAGATTGTTTCAGCCCGTGGAACAAAGCTAATCTGATATGACTAGGGAAGTTGGGAGTTTTGCCATTGATTTCAATGGCAGCAGGATGGGACTCAGAAGGCTGAACTGTAAAAACACAATTCCATATGATTTTATTCACATCTAGCCTGTCAGGAATAAAACCCCAGCAGCCAGAGGTCAGGGGAGCTGCACTGTGCTAAGTTGCATGCGTGCAGGATTGCAGGCACAGACAAACCATCTGCACGTGTGGATTCACAGCTTTCACCTGAGGTTTAATTTAAAAAGGAGCATCAGCTCAGCCTCAGTTACAACAATAGACCAATGCCCTGAATATTGCTGGAGGTGGGATAATTCTTGGCAAAAATAACAGGCACCTAGCAATGCCAGAGGAAAGTAGAGCGTTCCTCTTTGCCTTGCATATTGTAGCTTTCTGAATATCCAGGAGATGGTACAGTTACTGTTCACAGTGCCAAGCACCTACTCCTCCCACCTGAGGACATTCCCGAGCTCTGATTCCAGCAGGATTGCTGAGCCCCTTGTAAACTGCTTGTGCAGTGTGGTCAGTCACAAGTCAGCAACAAGCTCTAACTTCCCAGGGAGTTCAGCAGCAAAGATGGAAGATTTTTCCCCAAAAGGGTGAAACCCAAGGTGCTGTAGAAAGCTTCAGGGTCCTGCAGATCCTCTTTAATCCACTAACTCTTGAACCAGTGCCCTGAAATTCCTGAGTGCTCTGCTTGCTGCTCCCCAAATCCATCCCAGAATTGCTTTGGAGGCAGTGTCCTGCATGGAGAGCTGGTGTAAGGTGGCTGAGCCCTGCTGGTGCCGCTGCAGTGTGACACGGTGCCTGCACAGAGCACAGGATCCCTTCCCTTGCACCAGCTCCACATTAGTTCCTGCAGCGCTGATGCTGAGTGAAGGGCACCCAGCTCTGCCTTTCAGGCAGGCTTGCACCTCTGCTGAGGGTTTTTGTATTTGGATACACATTGCTCAGTCAGTGGATTTTACTACCCTGAGCCTGCAAAGCTTGAAAAGTTACTTGTAAGCTTTATTTAAAATTACAGCATCTTGTCACACTTCAAGCTCCTCTTTATATCTAATAAATTATTAAAAATGATTTATGAGAACACGTAAATGATTGAACATGAGTGACATCACTGTTGTTATTAATGCATATCAGGGGCCCAATTTCATTGTGGTTTTGTTTATTTTTAAAGGATTCCTTTATTTTGGATTCTTCCTAAATCCACACTTATGGCAGTAATGACTTTGAGAATTGAACTTACCATTTTTGTATGTCTGGCAAAATCCTCCTTGAAATCACCAGGAATTTTGTGTGTATGAAGCTAAAAGTAAATCAGGGCTTCAAGGGAAGCAATTCAAGCAATTCAAAAGAGTCTTGGGGTTTTTATTTAATTTGGATGGAGTGAACTTGAAGGGAAAGTTCAATCACTAAAAATAAATATGGCTCTTCCCCATGCATTGTATTAAAGACGGACTTGGAGAAAACTTCATGAGACATCTGACCCAACCCTTTGCATCACACACACTAAAGGTTGTACTAAGCCAGCCCTAAACTCCATTTTTATCTTATGCATCTCTACTGGTGCCTTAATTATCTCAATAGGCAGTTATTGTGTTTGCCAGGAAAGCTGTCATCAACTGTACCACTGCAATAATTTTTATGTTTCTGTTTCTGCAAAGATTCTTTCATTTAAAAGAAGTCACAGAAAAATGTTTGCGTGTTAAATGGGTTTTCTGGCCAGACAGATTTATAAAAATAATATGGAAGTGTAGGAATTCCAGTAGCTCTTTAATATTTAGTTAAATAATAGAATTAATTTGGTTCTAATTTTTGTCAATGCTAAAGCATGCACTGAATGGTAAATGATTTAGAATGATTTCTGGGTAAACCAAGACAAGTACTAGAACAGACTTGCACATCAAATTTATTAGAAATCCTTGTTTTGAACTGTATTTTGGGTAAGAGAGTATAAAATTAATCCAATTTAAGTTTATGTAAGAGTAGCAAACTAATTACAAATTCACAAAATTAATTGCCACAGAGCTACTGAAATTGTTACATGACTATTTCAAATAGTCCTGGAAGGAAGAAAAGTCTCTAAAGCCAGGGATCAGAGCTGCACCAATTTTCAGCAGCGCTCAGGTCCTGAGAGTACAAAGCCATCCCCAGAGCCAGCCCTAGTTCAGAATAACTACAGCTCCTGCATTCCTGGCACACCACAACAAAAGACAATAAATGGAGTCAGGTTTTGTCCGGTCCAGTCAGCCCTCGCTACTGTGCTCAATGCTTTGCTTCAGTCGAATGCAGGACTGGACTCAATATGTGCCTGCTTTTTTTTTTTTTTTTCCCCTTTATCCTGCCCCTCTGTCCCCTCCTTTTCTTTCTAAATGTATGTAGAAAGAAAAAGTCCCTGCACAGTTTCCAGGATCAGCCCCTCCCGAATTGCATCTTACGGTGCCTGTTGGCTGTACTGCACATTCCCCACCATAAATACATCCCCAGCACATCAGGAACAGAGCAGGGCGGCTGCAATATTGGTAAAAGGGACATTACAGGAGAAAAGTTGAAAACCTCAGGGCCTGATCCTGACCCCTTTGAACTGAACAGGAGCTGTTGCGTGGGCTTCAGTGGGAGCAAGCTCGTCTGCTCTACGTGCAGAAGCATTAAACTTAAAAGCAAGCTGTTTAAAAGGCTGCATTGTTTCTTGCTTGTACTGATAGTTTCTCATGTAAAGTTCTATATATTCTTTCACAATAAATACATGAAACAGTTAATCCAATGTTATATTGTTTAGTAATATTTTACTTGCAAATGACCGTCATTTCTTCTCTGCTCTGTTTGTTCTTCTGAATGTCTGTTTTATATTCTGGAAATAGAAGAGCTGTTCTTTTAATGCCCATTTCTTTCTGATGATAATAGTTCTTTCTGGCAAATGCTGTGACTTGCAGCTAGTCTATATTTTCGATCAGTAAATATTGAACCACAATGGCAAGGAAGGTCTGAGCTATGATGCACCTAAAACAAACAAATAGAAAGCAGCCCCCTTTTTTGGGGGCTATATTTCCATTATTTTCTGTACAGACGTACCCTCCTCTAGGGTAGTTCTAACATATTGGCAGGGATGTAGGGCAGTCTGTTTTGGGCAGTAGCTGCAGTGGGGAGGACAGGGGCCTTGTGGGTCAGTGGCTAACACCCTGCCATCTCTCTGCCTGCCCTATGGGGCAAATAGCAGGGTCCTGGTGGCTTCATGGAGACATCAGGGTGGTGGCCCAAGGGGTGACGCTGGGCATCCCTCAGCACCCCACACTGTAGCATGGGGCTGGCACTGACATTGGGGTTTTGCCATGAGTTTTTGGGGCTGAGGGGAAGGCAGTGCCCGAGGTCTGGGACAAGGCAGACCCTGCTGCAGGCTCGGTGCTGGGGTAATCCCCTTCTCCTGGCCATGCCCAAACAACCAGCGGGCCAAATCCCCGGCCCTCACCAAAGCAAAATGCCATTGACTTTAATGAGCGTTTGCAGGCAGATTTCAGATAAGTCAATGTGGACTTTTGTCTGCGTGAGGACTGAAGGATTTGGCCTACGGTCTTTTACAGTATGAAGTTAATCAACATGCGGGAAATTCCCACACCCTGTAAAGGGCTCTATTGTACCCCTGCTCGACAGAAATCTCTGTTAAATCACTGGATTCTCTGCTAAAAAGCTGTGGGTATGATATGAACCAAAGTAACTCCAAGTCAGTTAACAGGATCTTCCCAGGAATGTATCAAAAAAAAGCTCCCACAAAAAAAAAAAAAGAACCTGGATAATTCAATGGGAGCCAGTGGGGAAGTACCCTCTCCTGCCCTCATTAACATCAATGGGAGTTTCTCCATTGATGGAGCCCATTCAGTGGGAGAGGAACCGGGCTTTACAGTAGCGCTTCAAATTATATTCAAAGGTCACTTAAATTATATGGTCACTTTAAAACTGCTCTCCAGAAACCTGAGTAATATTCAGTTATGCTGGGCACTTGCCTGAAAGTGTCAATTAGGATCTCTTTGGATACATTCACTTTTGAAAAAGCCAGTTGGCATCAGCAGCTTGTTGTAGGAGCTGCTGCAGTCTAAGGTGCTAAAATGAAGCATTTGTTTTTGAAATGACCTATAAAGCCTGTCAGCATTTGCAATCCAGGTTGTGAGTGCTTGTGCAAGGCAGACTGTCTGATGTCCAGGCGGATAGTTTGCGACCTTGGGCAGGATCCAAGTTTTTCAGGGAGCTGAAATGATCACCGAACAGTATAGAAATACAAGCATTTGGCAACATGAAGTATAGATAGAGACACCATCCTATAAATAACCTATTCCTCCTTCAGTTATATGGGATCCTGGAAATAATATTCCCTATTATGAAGGAAAGGTGTCGAAGAATAGGCTAGAAAACGTGAACCCAGCCAAATGGCTTACCTGCCAACACAGGCACAGCTCGCCCTCTAAGTTAGCTGTGCTTTCCTTGTCTGGCAAAATATCTACAAGAAGCAATAAACAGTCTAAATAAAGCATTAATTCTCAGCCTTATCACTTACAGATCCATTATGCCTCCATATAATTTACTAATATTTATCTAGATGAACTAAATGTTGCTGAAAATTTAAAGGTGGTAAACATGCTGTCTGCTGAATTATTCTGTGTGTGCTGGGGAAGTAGCTCATGGCAGAATTGAATTATTTAATATTATTTTCCAGTATCATGTCGACGAAGTATAAGCTTCATTTTTGGATTATGATTTGTATTATGAAATGCTTATCAAGTGTTTTGCAAAGATTAGTTTGGTTTTAATTAAATAAACCTTTCTCAGGAGAAAGCTCCCAACTACTCTTCGTACCCAGAGGCTACCGTACTTGTTGTTTTTAATTATTTTTCACTGTTACCCAAACTGCTTTGGGTACTCCTGCCCAATTAAATCACAGACATGGGCTTCTTATACACAATATGTTTAATATTTAATTTTAATTAAATTAATTAAATTGTTTATTTAATTTTATGTGCATTATTGTGCATGAAGCAATGCAAAATTTATGATAGGAAGAATTTGTGGGAGCTTTCAAACAAGCTAATTACTGAGGTAAAAAGAGACTTATTCTCTCTTTCTAGGGAATAGGCATTCGGCCATAAGGAGATAACAGAAGTTGTTTGGGTAAAATAATAGGTGGTTGCGCAGCATTAAGAATTATTTGTTTTACCTTACTTTATCTTGTAACTATTTCTTGATCATATTATAATGGATTTGACAGCAGCCTTCTCCCGCAGTTGTTGCAGGCAGGTAATCAAGTATTTATCAGGGTAAATAAACCTAAAGCTACAATGTAAATGTACTGGTAACGTTAAAAATCGGCAGCTCACGTGCCACAGATACTCATTTTTGGTTACACCCCGAGTCTTTTTTCTTCCAGCAGACCAATTTATCTTCTAGGTAATCTTTACAAGAGCCTGCTGTTTATTAAAAAGAGTAGCAAATTAAAAACCTGTCCCTTTTTTACTAGTGCAGGTTATTTGTTGTGATAGACTTTTTTTTCCTTAATGAAGATTTCTTTCCCATCTGAAAAGGGGAGGCAGAGTATTTTTGAGGCTGTTTTAATCTGGTGGTGTATTGTTTTGAGAAGGTCGCTGGTGCTGGTCATAGACAGAAAGCTGTTTTGCATGACCCTGATGCACGCTACTTGGGCAGGATGTTAATAAAGAAGAAGAACATAAAAATGCCTTTTTGTAAGGTTAGTTTTTATTATGTGTATAAAGGTAGCTCATGAGCCTCTTTTGTACCCATGCAGAGGCTGTGGGGACCCATCCAAAGCCCTCTGGATTCAGTGGGGTCTGTCAGTGCTGGGGGACTGGAACAAGCCCTGTGAGGCTGATTTCTTAACTCTGCAAGAGGCAAACCTGTGGCTGTGCCACAGCTGCCCCATCAGGGGTACAGCTCTGGGGAGGAGGGAGCAGGATCAGGCTGCCAGGAGCTGGGAGAGGGTCCTGGAAATGCAAACCAGGCTCGTGGTGAGAGCAGCCCTGCCTGCTCCTGCAGTTGCTGTGCCGAGTGCAGCTGCGAGCACGATCCTGGCAGAGCGAGATGCAGGTTCTTGTGGAAAATAAAATACAGGGAAGTTTTTTTGCTTCTCCCCTGCCCTCTTCCTGCCCCATGGAAATGCAGAATGCATTTTGTGAACTCCCAACATCTGCAAAGTCGTGATGGGCATTTTCCCTTTCCTTGTTTATGGTTTAAAAGGGAGTTCATAGTGAAATAGAACATGCTACTTCTCTGAGTGTTGTGACAATTAAAACAAATATAAATAAATGTATTCACAGGAGTTATTAATATAATAATTAACAAGTCCTCAGCCCCAAGAGCAGAACAGCTAAAAACAATTTTTCTTGAATGTTAGAGATATACATAGAGCAATAGTTTTATTTCAGCAGATTAAATAGTATCATAAAAGTAGCTGATGATGCAGTAAATTAAAAATCAGACTGGGGTCGACTTTACAGCAGCTTTTTTTAGTCTAATACAATTACCCATTACTGGCTAAACATTAGTTTTAAATCAACAGCAGTTGTCACAAAGAATTTTCTCTTAAAATTATTACTAGAAGAATTTAAAATGAGAGCAATATTACCGGGTACACAAGGCCTGAAGAGATCTTAATACTGAAGGAACACACATCATAAAGACTCATCTAGATATAATTTTTCCCCTGCAGTCTCTATTCCTGCACAGAGCCAGGCAGAGAGGTGCCTGAGCACAACACGCCTCCCTAACGTGCAGGCACGCACCGGGAGAGAAATCCACTCGAATTCACAGAGATTCAGCATCACCTCGGAGTGGTTAGACTTAAAGGAGAGCTGTGAATAAGGAATGAGGGTGGGGCCGAACCCTGTGTGGCAGGTATGTGGCACTCGGGGCTTGCTGCCTGCCCCTGGATTCTCGGTGCCACTCTGGATTTCTGCGTGCTCGCCGTACGCAGTGCTGTTAGGGGAGCGACAGCACCCAATTATTTTCAGCCTCTTTTCAAGGTATTCTGTGCAGCAGAAAACTCCGAAGTTCAAAGCCTTTGCATGCTAATGGGAAGAGGGTTTATGCCATGAATAAAATGGGAAAGGGCCACATGATGCTGGAGACTGTTGGCAGGGAGAAGGGGGAGATTTGGGGTGCCATGTGCAGCTCCCCGTAACCAGCACCAGCACAGCACTCAGATCGCCCCCATCCCCAGCTGCTGTGACAAGAATGGGTGCAAAACAGACATTTTAGGTTGCCTGCTTTTTCTTTCCTTCTCAGGTAGACCTGGGTTCTGAGAGAAGACCAAAGAAACAACAAGTGTGTCAAAGCAACGTGGCGTATTTAGAGCGGGACATTTCACAAGGATAAATAAATGCTTTTTACCAGCCACAAAGACACACAGATGCTCTGCTCTGTGCTCCCATGCTTGCAATAAGGCGGGGAGAAGCTCGGATGTAAAGTTCATGATGTAAATCAGGGCAGGCAACTGCAAGGAAGAAGTAGCTATATGATTTACAGAGTAAATTACTGGCTCCACTAGATTTCATTATCCTCACCAAACTGTTCTTTATATTTCAACGTGTTTATATTTTATTCAGAGATCTTTTCAGGGCAGGAGGCTGAGCATGCTCACCGTTGCCATTTCCTGAGATGCGTGCAGGGTTCCAGGAGTTATTTATAAAGGCAAACTTTGACTTTTATAGGCAGGGCGAGATTATTTTCCCTAGCTAAATATATGTTTTAGTAAGTGTGCTAAAGGTACTTTAATATATGTGCCTGTTATCTGATGAGCTTACTGCAACAGCTGCTGTTTATCCATGACGGCATACTGCTGCAAGATTGATGGGTGGAGGACTCGTAGGAGCCAGCTCCTGGGAGCCCCTGCCCTGGCACCACAGGCTTCCCCAGCTGGTGCCCCATACGTGGCAAACACAGGCGTGTCAGCCCATGGGCACTATCGGACCACACAGCTCTGCTGTGGCTGGCCTCAACCAAAATGGAGCTGTGGGAAACCCTTTCTGGCTGATCCCAACATTATTGCTTTTTGCATGGGGTCCCCAAGGGAGCTGGTGATGGAGGGAGGGTGGATTTGTACACAGCAGTGGGAAGATACATGCTGTGAGTTCTCCCTAGGCTCAGAATTTGATTAGAGGCCACTCAGGAAAGGAGGTGAGGCAAAGGGAACATGAGAGGGCGGAAGGTTTGGTGGTCAAATCTGAACTGGAGACTGTTTACTGCTGGGACAGCTCATCCCTTTGTGATGGTCACTCCTGTGAGCTCAACTACACCATATGCTGATGCTGTATTTAATTTCTTTTTAATCCAGCACTGGCCATTTTCCTTCCCTTTGTCCACAGCACCTGCTGCAGCGTTACCTAACTTCACCTGCACTTTTCACAGAGAGATCCTTTGCCCCTGGCAGTGCCCATTTCCCCAGGCTCTCTTGCACCTACAGCTTCACTCCCACAGCTGTGGTCACTGAGGAGGTCACCTCCTGGTGCAGGAGCCATCTAAGGGACAGGGAGAACTTCCAGGCCTGTATGCTGCTGCATGGTGCCCCCCCTTCCCTTCCTCGTGCTCTGGGACCAAAGCCTCCCTGGTGAGATGAGGATGAGGATGAAGGCAGACATCCTGGTGGTGGGGTGTCGTGAGCCACAGGCAGCTATTTCCTGCCACTCCTTATGGGGGTGGACAAGTTTCATGTGATTTAGTATCTGAATCAGGAGTGCAAGTCTTAAGGAAAGGTAATCTTGACCTGACAGAGCAAAACATCTCCAGTTGTGCTGTCCAAAGCCATTACGGGAGCTCCATCAGCTCCAGCATGGCCATCCCAAACTGTGTGGTCAAAGCTGTGTGTTGTACCACACAGGCAGTCTATACTATTATTTAAGAGAAAATAAATAAGAAAAGAGAAAATAGAAAAGAAGAATGTAGTGTTTGTATAGAAAAATCTATTTTGTCACTGTATTTCTAAGAATACAAACTTTAGTTTAGAACAGAACTTCTGGACTTCAAAACATCATGAATTTAGAGGGGTACAAGTTGTCCCTTTCTAGCTCTGTATCTCTCTGTCCAGCAGGTGATCTTCATCACAGGCACTTCAGTGCATTTTGTAGTGTATTTATCATTGCAGGTGTTTGATGAAGTAGAGCAATTTAATTATTCCCATTTTTCAGCAGTGGAGCTGAGGAACAGGAGAGTTAAATGATTTGCTCAAAGTAGTACAAGAAACCTGTGGCAGAGAAAGGCTCTGCCCTGAGGCTTTCCTGCAAGACATTGTTAAGACTCAGCTTCAAAGGTGGGACATTTTGATACATAAAATCTGGCTACTGCTCTAGGATGGAGTTTTACCTTTGCTGCCTCAGCTTCAGGCCAGCATGTTGTGTGGTGGTTGAGTGTAAATTTGTCATTCTTGAGGAAAGGAACAAAGCGCTCCAAGAAGAAGTGGAGGCTGAGATTTTTCTAAAACTGAGAAAATTGATGGGAAGGAGTTAGAAGATGGTTTTATTTATTCCCTGTGCAAGCAGAACTTGTAAAATATATCTCATGAGGTTATTTACACACGTGTAACGTGTGCACATTTGCCAGTGTGTGCGTGCTGCACATGCATGTTGTGTTTCTGTTCTTGTATTTGATCTATTTAACCGTTATTTATTTGATCAATTTAGCCATTATTTATTTGATCCATTTAGCCATTTTGGGCACACTCTGTGTGTGCGTGCTGCACATGCGTGTTGTGTTTCTGTTCTTGTATTTGATCTATTTAACCGTTATTTATTTGATCAATTTAGCCATTATTTATTTGATCCATTTAGCCATTTTGGGCACACTCTTTATATTCCCAGCAACAAATAAAATGTCGCCCCATAGGCAGAAGTCTTGCACACTGGGTCTGAGTCTAGAAGTAATTTTCTTTTGCTCACAGTGGAGTTATTAAGCTCTCGCAGTACGGGTTTACAGCCGAAGCGCTGACAGACTTAATTTCAAGAGCAATGTGATTAGGGCAAGGCACAAGGTAGTACTGTACCAGTGCTTACCTTTATTAGATGTGACAGTGGCGTAAGTCTGGCCAGCTGAGGGAAAAAACAAAACTGAGGCAAACAAACAAACCTCCTCCAGCGGCAGACAACTTTGGCTTTTGGAGGCGTGCTTTAGGGGACGCGTGATGCCAAGCAAATTCCAAACTGGGGGAGACTCACATGTGCTTTTACTAATATTTATTTTATGACACATTATAACTACTGTGTGTTACTGTTGCTATGAACCCTTGGGAAATAAAACTGGGAGCCGTGCTGTGGTGAACCTAATAGTCCACAACTTTATTAAACATGGAAGGCGATGTACGCAGCACGGGCAGGAGCTGTTGGTCCCGGCCGAAGGCAGGCAGTGGTGTGGCCAGGAACTCTCCCCAGCACCTCCACATCCTCCTTGCAGGGCCGGGCTGTGCTGCTCCCACGGGTCCTGCTTTGCACCTGCTCGTGTCCACCGAAAAGAGCCGAAATGTCACTGTGCCAATATTAGCTGCACACAGGGAGCTGCACCCCGATCAGCTGGAGAGGAGAGATTACTCGCAGATATTGCTCTGAGGAAAGCTGCGCAGGGAAAGGAAAATGAAAGAAAAACAACGTTCTCTATAAAAATTCTCTGGCAGCATTAATCAGCTGCGTGTTTGGTTCCCAGTTATTTGCCTGGCTCTTGCTCCAGGTTTTGTTTCTGCTTTGGCATTGCAAGGCTGCCAGGGCTGCCGATGCTTGGTGGGCACCTCCTCAGAGACACCCGTGGTGGGAAGGGGAATGCAAACATGAAACCTGCCTTCAAAACATCCTTCATTTTTTTATGAGATGGCAAAACCCAAATCTAATGAGTTTGTACAGTCTGAATACCGATCTCATTAAAATGCTCTTTTCCATTTCTTTTGGATCAAACCCTGCTATAGTCCTTCCCTAAATATTAATCATTTGTCTTTTGGGACCATGTTCATTTTCCATTTTCTTCTTCTACCAGCATTTTTAGGGACTGAATAATTGCTCTCTGGAAACAATTATAAACCCAGTTAACTCTTCCCTTTCTCATCTTCTCTTCTAAGTGAACTACATTGTCCTGGTTTTAAGGCACATATGGGTAGGGTTCGTTATTCTTTCTTTGTCTGGGATTGAGGGCTTGTGTTTAAAAAAAAAAAGAGGAAGGTAAATTAATAACTTTTTAACCTTTTTTGAATTCAGTGGCTTTCTTTGTGAGTTTCCATGAGATGGTGGATTGAGAAATGTGAGACAAAAATAAACAGCATGCAAGGACCGAGTGGCTGGTAGGACTGGTGGGCTTGTGCTGATATTTGTTTCTAGGCAGGTATGAAGAGTATGTCACAAAATTTTGAATCAAATGCATGGCCAGAAGGAGAAGATGTAAAGTTCATCTTTCTGTCTTTAGTTTTCAGCTCTAATATAGACATATTTTCCCACAGTTACAAGAGAACAGCGATGTGAGGGATGATTTGGTGGAAGAGGTCTTTGCCTGAGCAATACTAGGAATATCTTGCTGAAAGATAACAGGTTATTCTTTTCTCTTCACTGTAGCAAAGGCACGTGGTATTCGTAAAAGTGTGGAGTTAAAAGTCCAAAATGAGGAAGTGTGTAGCAAAAAGCAGTCTGAAGTTTCTGGCTCTTCAGGGGTCAGACCTTAGAAGCCAAAACTCAGATCCAATAAAGGGAATTAGGAATTTCAATACTAATGAACTATTGTGGGACACAACAGTCAACTCCAGGGGTCCTGCTATCCTAGGGCATCAAAGGATGTTATAAAGCTACTGCTTTAGTTTGTTGTCCCATTAGGAGAAGGGTAGCTTTGCACTGACAGAACCCTCTTTTGATATTTTGATTAAAATTTAGGAAGTTCTGTAATCATCTCTTCTTGCCGCTCATGGCCATTATGATCCCTAAATGCCCTCGTCTGTGATTTTCCCCTTCTCAAAACTTTTTGTGGCATTCAGATCATCTCTGTCTGACAAAGTGGGAGGACAGAACATTTGTGAAGGCACTCTAGCTCCTAATTGGAGTGATAGTAGCACAAAGGGCACTGGAGACAATCCGTTGTGCTTAGGAATGAGGCCAAGAAGGGCTGCCATGCCCCTCAGCAGTGTCAGCCAAGTTGTGAACAGCACAAGGCTTGTGAGCAGTAAACAACCTGGCTCATCAAGGCTCTTCACAAACTGTGACAGTTGAGCTTCTCTTACTGTGGGGATTTTTCCAATTACTGTCCTGACAGGATCATTCAGCACCACGCTGGCTTTTACTTTCTTTCTGGAAGTGGAATGAGTTCATGAAGATCAAATGCAGTCTTTGCTGCCATTTCAGACTGTAGGTCCTGCAGGAGGTCAGGCAATACCTGGGACTCTGAGACTCCTCTGAGCTCTGTGCAGGTATCATGCAGGACCCAACACATGCCAGCAACTTGAGATTTTCTTCGGAAGAAGCAGTTGTTAAAGTCTTTCTAACCAACTTTTCCTGCCTCCTTGAAAAGTCTCAGCTTTAAGGAAGACTTTTGAGAAGATTGTAGCAAAATAATTGGATAACTTTTGACTCTGCTTCGTTTCTCCCTGACACTGACACGCTAACCTGAACTGTAGTGGTGACACAGAGCTGCTCTTGCATGCTAAATTCCTCTTCAGTCTAGATGGCAATTTTGGCCAGCAAGGCAGAAATCGGTTCTAAGATCTAAACATGACTGGACATGTCACCCTCAGCTTCACCACAGTGAACATGATCAGCTCATGGCAGCAGAATATGGCGCTGGATACACAGACACAGGTAGAAGGGGTGATAGGTGGACTTGTCAGTGTGGGCAGACCCAGGGGAGGTTGGCTAATTTTGCAGCTCAGCTGAAGACTTTCTCCTGGCCTCTGTTCATATAGGTGAGGCTATTTAGAGGACACAGAAGAGGTTTTGGGCTTTTCAAGTACCCATCTGTTCTTGTTACTCATCACACCTTGCTTTGACTGCCTATGTATTTGTCACCTTAAAAAGAGAATTTTTATGAGGATCAATCTTTTTATCTCACCAGGGTTTGTGAAGAATGTGTGATGTGGTGGCCTAGCTGATAACATTTCATGCAGAAAGTACTGCACTGGCCTTGATTTTGCAGTTTAAAAAGCTTAATTTTTGTAGTGTGTGGTACAGTCTTCAGCTACACAAGAGATCTGGTCTTTTGTCGGGTAGCTGGGGAAACCTCATGGATTTGGTCAAACTGCTTTGATGAGCTACAATTGGGTAACAGGACCCTCTTTACCAGGAAGTGCTGGCATGGGAATTAATGTTCCCCTAGGTCTTGAAACATCTCTCTTCAGTTGTCTGAAGTCTCCCAAATTTACCAGTGTGACAAGGATGGTGTGAGCACAGCCTGAGGACCTGGAGGACAAGGGGTGGGCAATTTTTTTCTGCAGAAGGCAGCACTGTGAAACTCTCAAGGAGGAACAGGTAGAGGGTTACAGATATCAGCAGGTATAATCCTGAGCCTGTTCTGTTACAGGAAAAACATTTTCAAAATCAGCTGTCTCATTTCAGGCTTCAAACCTGTTAACTGCAGTTATCTACCTAATAAATTTTGTAATGATTCTCTGTTTATATGTTGGACCTGGAGAGCATTGTCTCCATTGGCATGTGTCTCCACAGCTGCTGAGACAGTGCTTGCTCCCTTTTACTTGCTCTGCATTGTTTCATTGCATCACTTCCTGTTGATACTTTCTCTTCATCTCCATAAACAGTGACTTTCACTTCAGTCCCACATTTCCATCCTTTTCCACCATTTTTGCTGAAAGAATCAACAGTCATCTCTTGAAACTCTCTAAATTCAATGTATCTCATCTAGTACAGCCTGAATGCTTCTGCATATGGGAAACCAGGGCCAACAGTACCAGTTAACAAATCCAAAAAAAGTTCCTTTTTATATCACATTATTTTAATATTAAAGAGAAATTAAAACTTGACATTCTTGTTTACAACTTTTCTTTTTTCAGACCCCTTTAGATTTCTTGTTTGCATAAATGGAATGATTTTATTGCTGTGAAACAAAACAGTGGGTAGTGTTGATGCCATATATTATGAATAGGTCTTCATGGATCATGTTTTGGGAGTATTTCAGTGTCTTTATCCATTCAGACTTTAGCTTCTCTGCAAGACTTAGAAGATCCCAAATGTTGGTTGTGCACACATAACTTATTCATAACTTCTTTATATGCCACTGTTTGTCCTCATAAATATACTAATAAAACTCATTATAGAATTCAAAGCTAGCTAATACAATATATCTGATGGACAGCTGTCTCTGGATGCATGAATTATAATTACATGAAGCAAGATGGTCTTATTATGCCAGGATATCTCTGCTCTGAATAAATTTCTATTACTGGAGTGTAATCTTTTGACTCAGGCCAGATGATAGGACCTTGCCCAAGTCCCTCACAGCATTACTATTGAGCTGTGCTTCTAGAATTATAATTAGAGAAGTGGTGCTGAAGTTGTGTCTTTGAGTTACAGTGGCCTGAGCGAGGGGGAAGGTTGGGGGGGAGCAAGAAGCATTTATCATCTGAGCTGGTCTTACCATTTCAGCTTCCAGGCTATAACTTAATGCCATACACTGATTTAGATGTAGCACTTGTCAGCCAAGAATAAGACTATAAGACACAGACATTCGAGGACTTGACCCACAGTTTATTGTGAATACGTGATTGAACTCTGAGCTGACAGACAGACAGAGACAACCACTAGTGTGAGAAAGAGAATTTGTTCTGCCATGTAAGATTTCAAAATATCTTATAACTCAGATCTATATTTTAAGCTTAGACCACTCCTAGAGGATTTCTCAATAGTATTTGATGAGCTGAGTGATTTTTCTAAACTTTTTTTTTTACTGCTTTTTCTTCTGTACTTTGCTAATAAAAATGGCAGCATCTCTTTTTGAGACACCACTTGGGACACTCTTTATTTCAAGGGATTTCTCTCCTCACATCTCCAGTATTCATATGAATGAGAACAAACTGATACTGAAAGTTGAAGCCACAAACCTTTAAGGTTGCTCTAAATTTAAGATAAGACATTTACACAACAGCAATGCAACACCAGGTTTCTGCTTAGGCTGAGCTGCAAAGGAAAGGACTAAAAAAGGGCAGACCATCCATGCATTAATTTCTCTCCCTGAAAGTGTTCTGACCCTTCTTCAGGAAGCTGAGCTACCACTGGTGAGTGCTGACATGAGAGACCTGGAAAAAGAGTTTGTGTCCTCAAGAAATGCAGGGAACACTTACAAATAGGGAACTTTGAAGAGAGGGAATTTCTTCATTGCTATGCCTGACCTATCAGGGAAGGTGCAGCACATCATGACAGTGAGTTCTGTTCTCCTCCTGATCTGCTGCAGATGTTAAAGCAATGGAGAATCACATCTATTACAGGACAGAACAAGAGTAAATGAGCATGCAACCTCTCCCTTACTCCTACCCTGGGAGGTTGTCTCAGGTATTGGGCAGAATCAAGAATATCCAAAGGACTCATGAAATAGTCAGAAAGTGAAACAAAGCAGCAGAAGAAAAATCTTGCTTCTTGACTTTTAGAATGCATTAAAATAAAAACAACTGTTCTCCAATGCTTTCTACTCAAAGATGAATAATCAGTTTTATATTTAGAGATAATGAAGGCATCATATGCACAGTGAGAAACCTGTTCCTGTATTTATTATATATAAGTTTTGATTTAAGCTACTTCTGCTTCACAAATGTACTTAATATCAACAAGAGTACTATTTACACTGATTTTTTAATTAAAGGAATGTAGTAATCTTTTATGCTTGCAGTTTGCCTGCAAGCAGATTTTTCCCCCTTCAAATTCATTCTGTCAAAATGGTTAGACAAATTGTTTCTGGAAATGTATTTGAATTATGGATGATTTGTGAGTCGTCCATAGCAAGATATTTGCTGTAGCTAGAAGTTATGAATAAACCTAAATTTGTCTTTTGAGCTCCTTGTGTTACCAAAGGATAGAAATCAATGTTTCAAAAAAGGTGCTCCATCCTCTGAGGATGAAGAAGATGTGAATTCCTTTGGATGTACCTGTCTATTATCTATGGAAAAACTCTTGCAGACTTGGAGCCTAAAATGTTGATGGTTAAAGATATCTGAGATATTTTATGACTAGTCATGTTAGTTCAGATACAGTTTTTGGTCCTCAACAAACAGATATAGTATTTATGAACTGTGCTGCTTCTGTCCAAGCCAAATTTTGACTCTTGACAAAATTGTTTTCAGCTGTAGGTCAAAACTTACAAATCGGGAGCATTTGTATGGAAACATCCTAGGAAGCCTGGGTTGTGGAAAGGAAAGACAAAAGAACCTCTGGCCTGGTTTCCAGTTTGGTGCTAGGTTTGTGAATAGTTTGTGGACTTTGGCAATTCAAAGGAACTACAATGTTGACATTGAAGGACAGCAGTGCTGTACACGGTTGGCAGTGGGCAGTGTGGGTCTTGTGACAAGAAATTACAAAAGGGAAAATAAAAATAAATTAAAAATAAAGGGAAATCGGAGAAATCTGTCTGATGCTAGAACATTAATTGATACTTGGCAAGCATGATAGTTTTCTTGGGGGAAAAAAAAGAAGAAAAAAGAATCGAAGTTGTGATCAGTGAAATACCACTCCAGAAGTGCTCAGGGGAATGAAATGGGGACAATTCCTCAGCCTGGTGGCAGTCAGGTGTCCCTCATGTCCTCTGGAGCACCCCACCCTACAAGGCTACTGCTCCCATGCCAGGAATTTCGTCCACAGCATGAAGGGTGAGGAAATGGGCTGATGGTTGTGATTCCTCAGGACATCTTTACCAGCATCCTTGTTTGTGCAGGAATGTATCTGAGCCACAATGTGAAGCACAGAAAAAGAGAAAGTGTTTTACATGCTTTTAAACACAGGAACTGCTGATACTGTCACTGCCTGGGTTTGCCTACAAACAACGCACCCAGCTGAGTAATTTATTCTCAGTGTATAATCTTTGACGGCTGGAAAGCAGAAAAGCTGCTCACTACATTTGGAAATGACTGCAGCTACAAGGTGAGAGAGCAGTATTTAATATCTATTTTGAAACCAATACTGGAGGCACCTGATAAACTGCCAGAAGATGGGGTTTGTAACACACAGAAGGCTAAAAGCTGAAGAACTAACAAACACTGAAGCCACTATAGGGGGATTTAAAATACTGTGAAGTCTGGATTCAATTTATTTTGTCCTTATAAAATGCAGTTGTTTAAATCTCATGGGTCAACAAGTGAAGACAGAATTTCATTAGAGTGGGCATTTTGGAGTGGATCCTCCTTCAAGGGTATTGCAGTATATGGGACACTTGTGCTCTGATTCAGTCCACCATCATAAGGAGCATGAAACACTCAAAGTGCAATAAAAACAAACAAGAAATCAAACATTTTAAGCCTCAGAACTATCTGTGTCTGGTTATGTTTGGAGCATTTGTTGGTGTTGCCAAAACTCCTCTTATTCACCATCTCACTTTGAAAACAGGGAGAGAAAGGCTTAAAATGGTAATGTTTAAAAAGGGCATCCATACAGCAGTATTTTGTTACTGATTCCCAAGTTTTTGTGTCGCATCAGTAAAATGCATCAGGTCCTGCAGGAGAAGGACTCCTGTAGATTTTCCATCTCCCTTTATCCCAAGGCTATGTGCCATGGCCTGGTGGGTGCCATGAGGGCTGAGGGTGGCCCAGAGTGACCTGGTGCAGCAGTGTCACATCCACAGGTGTCTCCAGGAGCTGTGCAGCCACGTGTGGGCCAGAGCTTGGTGGTTTTCACAGTGACAGGCTTGAGCAGCAGGAAAGACAGGCACAGAGAGGAAGTTTGCTATCAAACCAGAGCTTGAGCTTGGCTCTAAGCTCTGGAGTAGAAAGGGTCACCCTGCAATGGGCAGAGACTACAGAAAACCAGAAGGCAAAGGTAGGTATAAGATTATAATAGGTGTGGAAAAAAATAGAACTTTTTCTCAGCTACCAGTTGTATTGCTCCAAGAAGTAATGAAGGAAAGGGTTTAAGAGTGTTGTTTCATAGTTGATAGGAAAGACCTGGATGTACAGATAGGTATTTATAAGTCAAAGGCAATAATTTTACTGTAGTGGAAACAAGAAGTGAGACTTTTACGGCTGCACCACAGTCCAGGCTATAGTCAACTGCCTTGGGAAGGATCTTTATGGTGTAAATATAATCTTGGCAACCCCTGTCCTTGTGAAATCAGCTGTACAGCAGCATGCTGCATCTCCAGCCTGGTTTTTGCTGACATCCAAAAACAGGGGCAGGACTTCTCGGGATGAGGCATCATCTAACCCCATAACCAGGGACTATCCCTGTCCAAAAGCAATCATGTAAAACCAGTCCCACCAACCCCTTCACCCACATGTCAGTCCCTGCCATGCTGCTGCTGATGTCTATAGGAGACTATTCATGAAATTCACCATGCATCCAAGCACTTGTAACATCCTTTATTAATATGAGCAGCAGAAAAATTCAGACAGAAGAAGCAAATGAGTGATGGGCAAGAGGAAAAAGGAAATTACGATAGCAAGCAGACAGCTGTGAAGATTAGCAATGTGCCCAGCTGATGGTACTGCAACCAGAATTTTTAAAATGTGTAATAGGAGATAAATAAACTGATAAATAAAATCGATCTCGAAAGGCCACATGGGAAAGATGCACAGTCTTGATTACCTAATTATGGAAGGGATATTGCAGAAATGGAAATAGTACAACAAAGTCCCATAATGACTTAGAGTCTGGAGACTCCAAAATGCTTAGTGAAACTAGGTCTGTGTCCCTTGCAAAGAGAAAAGATTAAGAGGGGACCTGGCGGAGCTGCCAAGGGCTCTGGGGGGAACCGCAGGGAGCAGTGCTGCAGTTATTAGAGCTAATGTCAAATATGAGGACGAGGGACACAGCTCCAGCGAGGTCTTGCACTGTACAAATGTAATACATTTTTTTTCCAGAGGGTATATATTATAAGCTACCAGATGCTGCTCTAGAAGCAACTGATCTGACCAGATTTCAAATAGAGCAAGAAGCATATGGAGAGAGAGGGGGAGAAAAACAGTATATTATGGAGAACAACTGTTAACTGGAGGAAAGGATAGGCCTAGCTGGGCTTCCTGGCCTCCTGCCATCTTAAGATTTTCTTATGTCCCTGTGTAATCTTCTGACTTTTGATTTAGATGTTTCTTAAAAATGTGGCCCAGTGGTTGGTACATACTAGGCATTAGCCCAAGAAAAGAATGAAAAAAAAATGCACTGTATCTCATTAAAGAATTTTTAAAGGGAGACTTTGAGGCGCCATTTGCTTCTTGTTACTCATCTTTGCAAATGTCTCTTGTCTTCCCAGGCTCTGCCCTGATGTGCTAGTGTTAGCAGCCTGTGGATTTCTGAGCCAAGCTGAAACGGGGTCTCAGGGCGGCCAGCCTAAGTTGGGCAAGAAGAGATGGCAGCGTGAAGCAGAGGAGGAAGACAGAAATAAGATCAAGTGAAGTAAATGATACAAGATCTTTGCGTGCACATAAACAGTATCAGGTGAAAAAATGCTGTCTGGTAATGGCTTTTCAGGCTGCTGTTGAGAATAAGGATCGCG
Organism: Geospiza fortis; assembly: GCF_000277835.1. Taxonomy (NCBI): domain Eukaryota; kingdom Metazoa; phylum Chordata; class Aves; order Passeriformes; family Thraupidae; genus Geospiza; species Geospiza fortis. The sequence continues at coordinate 7,219,791 of NW_005054298.1, read as the reverse complement.
CCTATATTTGAAATATTTACGGTTCAATTAACAGCATTTGTTTCCATAGAATATTTTAAAACAGAGCAGTATTTAATTATTTTTCATTTTCTTTGGTGAAAGATTCCAATATAGATATTGCTGTAGGCACAGGGGGCACTGAACACCAAGAGGTGGATTCCGTAAACAATTTCTCTCAAAGCGCTACAAAGTTTAAATATTAATTTGTCCATAATTGGCAGAGAAGCAATTAAAAATGCTACAAAGCTGACTTTCTGCCTCCTTTACTTTCTCCTCCCTTTTCATTTAACCACAGTATAGAAAGTAGATGTAAAACAATAGGACCCTGAGCTGTACGGCATTCTAAGCCTAGCTTGCCTTAAAGCTACAATATGGATTTAATTTATATGCAAATGTAAGCAATAAAAAGCCAGACACTGTAGAAATTATAGTATTTTTCATAGATGCTTCAGCACTGGCACACAAGCCAGCAGTGATTTCAAACAAGGAGCTAATTATTACTGGTCACTAAGCTACCTTTTTCTTTTAATATCTCTCTTTCTTCCTTCAACTCCCCCCCTGTTTTTTTAAAAATGAGTAAATTATTTTCCTGAGAGAGGAGGGGTGGGGGGTGGGGGGGGGGGGAGAGAGAGAAAGAAACTCGAATATTGGGGGTGAGTGAATGAAAACAGCCAGAAATATCTCCTGTGAGATTCAACATCAGGATAATTTCACAGTCTCGCTTTTTGACTGCTGTGTCCTGAAGCTGACCAGCACCATGCAAGGCTGATCAAAGGCCATCGGAAACATCAAGTAAGCCTAAATGGGGCTAAAGTATGCTAATAGAGAAGCTAAATGTACTTTAATCCTGTTATAATACAAGGTAACTTAGAGGCAGTGAAGGGCCTTGTTGCTTTTCCCTACTGGGTCCAGGACCCCTGCAAATCTTGAATAGAAGTTGCTTCCTATTCTTCGCGGGCCGGGGTATGGCTTTCTCAGATGCACACACAGTCCCCTCCTCCTCCGTTTACTAAGTGTCAACAGTCGGCTGAGCAAGACTTCTCCGCTCCTTAGATCAGCACCCTGTGACCTTCCACATTTAAGCACAGACCATTAAGCTAAGCTTTCCAGCTGTTGCCTGAATTATGAGAGCTTTTTTTTTTTTTCTTTTTTTTTTTTCAGAGGAGGGCAGAGCTTAGAGGAACACAAGGCAACAGTTTTACATTATGGACCCGCTGCCACCCAACTTGCTATGCAGAGCGATGTGCTTTCCTGCAAAGGGCTGCGGCAGACGGGTGACGTTGGCTGAAAACAGGGCCTTGCTTTGAAGTGATTCAGGCCCTGGGTTGTCCAGATTTGGCATCATTGTGCTCGCTCAGGGAAATGTAATCTAATTTTAGGAAGAGGAGGAAACAAAGTAAACGTGACTGAACTGCGCTGCACCGTACACACCGACTGCGACCGTGTCCCCGGGAATGTCCCTGGGCAACTTTCTTCATTTTCCTTCTTTTTTAGACACCAATTTCGGTACATACTAGCCAAGAGAGGAAAAAAGGGTGGTAGTTCTGCCTGTGAAATGATATGCTTTGGTGGATGCCCCAAACTAACTACTGCTTGCAAACCCCAGATTAAAAAAGAAGACTGATGTAATTTTAAAGCCAGCCAACTGCCTTAGTGACTGTATCAGAAGATTAAAAACAAAGGTTTCATTGAAGCACTACCTCCCACTGTGCAGCTGAAAGTCTCATGGCTGAGGCAAATGGTCCTAAATATCTTTCTGTTAAGTACAAATTACATACTGGATATATTAAGCTGTAATGGTGCATTTTTCAAGAGTCAATTTTCTTGTGTGAGAGCATCAGTAAAGACTCAAAAAATGCTGACTGTATGGCACATGGAAACAAAAAGGAATCTGACTTTTACAAAAAAATGTTTTGTTCGTATCAAATCCTATTTTTCCTCCATCTCCCCCCATCCCCCAGCAAAGCCTGGAATTTCAAATGCCAGAACCAGTATGTACAGTAAGTCCTTTTGAAATCCATGGCAGAGAAATAGTATCCTGGCCTAGCAAACTATTATCTGCACTTACATTCCTAAGCCTTACCCCTCTGTGCTAGTGCTGATAGGAGTCCTTCAGATCAGCTGAAACCTAACTGAATAAAGATGCTCCAGAAAACATCTTTTTAATGTGGAATTATCTTTCATTTACATAGGCAACATCCCTTAACTCGGCACATGTGCTAGAATGCTTCATGCAATAGAAACATTCATATAAAACTTAATGATTAGCATTCATTCTGCTCCCAAATGATCAATAAAACGCTAAGTTAGTACACAACATGCAAAGGAGTCTGCCAGGGTGCATAAACTTGCATTACTGTGTGGGATGTAGGTACATCATGGCTCTGGGAGCAGAGGAGGAGAGCAGTGCCCCAGCTGGGGAAGGGACTGTGGCACCAGGGCTGTCCCTGCCAGTGGCTGTGTTCCCAGCCAGCCTTGGAATGCCGTGTGTCACACATGCAGCCCCACACGTGCAAGCCATGTGCACAGACACACATGCACAGTTACAGCAGGTGAAAAGTAGGACAAAGCAGGCAAATACAAATAAAAAAAACTCCACCATAACATCCTCTCTTTGCATTATCAGAGAATGCCCACTTGTGAGTGATTTCTCCACAGAAATCATTTGCAACCACTAAATCAGACAGAAGTAGCATAGATGGGAACTGTGGATAAAAGTTAAACTGATAGAGTGGTGCACCTTTGCCCAGACACCTTTATGTTGATCTTGTGCAAGTGGTTTATTCCAGCAAATAAACTGTGAAGAATGAGAGAATACAGCTGGGCAGTACAGAGTTAATATTAGCAAAATGTTTTTGGCAGGGACAGGCTTGGAGTCTGCTGAAATATTTGTATTCTAATCTGCTCCTATTTACCACTGCTGGGAATAATGTTCTCATTTTTAGGTGTTTATCTACCTATCTAGTCACCATTCACCACTTTTATTGTTTGTCTGTCCTTCCCTTACAAGATTAACTGAATTGCAGTTGTGTTTTAATTATCAACAAATTTTGAACTGAAAAGCATTTGCATGACTCTCTTCAGTTCAGCTGTAATTTTCTGGATTTGTTTTTAATTAACAGAGATCCTTCCCAACACATATGAAGCTTGATGGAAAGCTTTTTGTTCGTATAAACACCCATACAGCATTTTTGCTGCACACCATCTTTCCAATTTCTCCATCACTCTTTTAAAAATAAAAACTTCAAAATATTGAATGATCAACTGAAAGTGGGCAGTTTCAGTCCACAAGAACTCCAGTGACAGCCTTTGAAATTGTTAGAGGGTTACTAGCTCAGAAATACTGCATGAAAAGACTTAAGAGATTTCCCCTCTAAACTTCATTCTAAGTGTAGGTGTGTTAATCCTTTTTTTCAGGTGCTCATAATTTAAAAAATAATGGCCATTTGAGGTTATATCACTGCTCAAATATGTTTCTACTAATGTGAAAAAATTTTTATTTATTATTTTGATTTATTTACTTCTAGAATATCAGAATCTCTGTTGCCACCACAAGAAAACACCATAGCCTGAATACAAAGGAGCCACAAAAACCAGACCAACATGAGCTGTATGTTAACAGCAATGGTGAATTGACGTGCGCAGTTTGTTTTGCTCTTTTGCATTTTTTGTTACTCTTTGCGTCATCTGTGTTTATCATCAAAATGTCTGTTTCTTCATCAAGCACTTATAATTTTGTCAAGACAGATGATGAATGTTTTGTGTAGTTATTTCCAGACCTGGCAGCTAATGTCTCTTTCCCATTCAGAGAATTATCAGAGGCTCTGGCAAGGGCAAAAGCTGCTGGAAGTGCAACTCTGTGGTAGCAGGAGAGGTCAGGAACACAGCTGAGTGGCTGGAATTGTTAGAGCACGTAGCAAAGCTGGGAACATGACTCAGTCATTAGTTACCTGTTCAATTATCTTCTCTTCATTAACAGAGATGGGGCAGGTGCACTGCCCATGCAGACCAATCCATAGGGAACACATAAACCAAGCACACTCTGTGTGAAAGGTACTAAGTTTTCCCCACACTAAATGTTTTCATCTTGAAAATTTATTAAAAATATAAAGAAGAGTTGTGATGAGGTTGTGGCAAAAATCCCACTTGTGTTATGAATTAGAGCATACATCACCAAGTTTTGATTCCAAATCTGTTGTCCCACCAAATTTCCCAGACTAGTTTTGAGCTTATTTGGCCTTCCTGTCTCCAAGAAGATGAGGCTGAAACATTGGCAATGCCTCCTCCTGTTCTGGTAGCCAGATTTGAACAGGCCCAACGTTGCTGCAGAAATGCAGTTTGCCATGCTGTGCTGCATGGGACTTTGGAAACTTTATTAAGATGTCCCTCTTCTGAAAGGAAAAAAAAAAGGAGAAGAAAACCACTTGGTAACACTAGGTGAGTTTTCTTACCTGTGTTTTGGACTGGGAGTTGAGCTGCAATGTTTACCATTCAGATGTGTGGTACATTCTGGGAGGAAGCCACAGCTGACTGTTTTTCTGAATCATGCTTGGCCCCAAGTCTGAGATGAAGAAAGAGTCAATATATATTTGCCTGTGGAGTAGCTAATTAGAACAATTAATCTGAGAACCAGAACAAGCTGTGAGACCGTGAGCTGATTCAGGCACGCCCTCCACTAACTTAAATTTTGATCAATGTTTAAAGCACCATGGGAAGGGCTGGGGTGCTGAGGCCCAGTGGCTGAGATTCAGGCTCTCCATCCGTGCCCCTGTCGCTGTGGCAGGCGCTGAGACCCCGGGCAAGGCGTTTTCCTCTTGTCCCTGAAGCAGGCCAACGATATTCACTGCCTTGTCGAGCTTTGTGCATACAAGCAGCATGTTGTGAATGAAATGTTAAGTACATCTCAAAGCCAGCCAAGACAAGAACTGCATTTTTCTTCCCAATATCTATTAGCTCAGAGCAACGGGAGAATCCCACTTGCCACCAGCTCCCTGTTCTTGTTTGAAGATGTGGAGCTAGCCAGATCATATCCATCAGATATTTGCTTTCAGGGTCGCATGAAAGTGGAGTGAAAGAAAGATCTTTTGTGGGGATGACATGCTTGGAAATATACTTGTCCAAAGCAAACAGCTCTTGCTCTTTCTCCAGCTAATTCACTGAAAAGATACTATTTTAGTCAAGAAAATGGTATCAATTCTCCTCCTTTTTGGCAGGATGGTGGCAGGTTTCCCATGTAGATTTGTGGAAGGTATAATTTTGACAGGAGCATCTGGCTCTTTTGTGAGCTGCACAAGGAATTGTGTGGCAGTGGCTTTAGGTCGGCCTCTGGTTGAGCCATGTGGGCAGCCCTTTGACACGTCTGTGCTGCTTTTCCTGCTGCACTCTGTTTTGTTTTGACTCCCTTTTGAGCTTCCTAAATATGCAGCCTTGCTCTGCAGATTCCCTGGGACAGTTTCATTCATGGGTCCTGACAAGGACTGAGGTTTTGCCAGGGCTCATGGATCCATTCTTACAGTGGTGCTGTGTGTTACATTAGCAGACAGCTGCTTTTGGCAAGGCTTTTTTTGTTTGTTTCTTTTTTTTTTTCCTCAGAAATCCTCTTAGAGAAGGGAGAAGAGTGATCTCCGGGTAGTGGAGCTTTCAGTTCTCAAAATAAACTGTGCCAGGTTGTTTGAGAATTTAAAAGCAATTGTGAGCTTTACTAGTACAATAATATGTAGTGTGGTCCTTCTGCCCTCTTTAAGCAGCTGATGCTTGGCTTTTATCTTCTAGGTGTATTTACAGTAAAAAAAAATCTCAGAATTTCTTTTTTTACTTCCCTGTGAACCGTGTGACGTGAAAATATGTTTTTAGCCTTATTTACATGAATGCAATCCCAGCAGATGTTCTGTCATCAAGAATGTGCCAGCTGAGTGCATTTGGCATAGAAAAGTGGCACAAGGGTGCAGAATACCTCGACTTCTCCTCCCCAGATCCTCTGGGTGGTTTGGGCACCATGCTCCTGACATGTGCTGTTGTGCCTGACACGGTGAGTGACCAGGAGGTGACCACTGAGAGTGGCTGGAGAGTGACCACCAGCTGTGCTGCCTCTGGGTTTGTCCAGCCATGGCTGGTGTGAGCAAGGAGCTGGGCAGGTAGGGAAGCAGCAGCTGGGATGTCCAAAGTTTGCCAAGCTCTGTTCTTTCTTTGCACATCCTTAGGCTGTGTGAGGAAATTCACCTGTGCTGGATGCATTGATGACACAGCACAGAGGGTCCCTGTCTCCTCCTGGTGAAGCTTTCCCTGAGGCCAGCCCTCTATCCCTTGCCACACAGGGCTGGGTGGGCTGTGAGCCCAGGGGGTGGCTGTGCTGTGAGCAGCTCATCATGGAGATGTGTGCTGTGCCATACAGACTGAAATCACCAAGAATGTGTTCAGGAGAGATCTCTTGGCTAAGAAAGTATATAGTGAGCAGGGAGGATGGAGTAATCTGTAACTGCATGTCTGGACAAATTTGATGGCATTGGGAACAGTTCACAAATAAGGAAGCTGAGCTATTTTAGAACAAAGTAGTTCATGTTTATTCAAATTAGGAAAAAGCTTGGCTAAATCAGGGTCTAAAGAGGAGCCCATGGCTGAAGCATATTTAAAGAGATCGTCTGGGGTCCATGGCATTGCTGCAGAGAGTGTGTTGGCTTTCCTTGCCATGAAAAGCCATAGAAACACAATACAAATGCAGAAAAAGAGCATGTGTGTGTGTGTGTGTGTGTGATAAGATGGAGGGAGAAGCCTGTGTTTTTAAATTACAACAAAATTGCAGCACTATCAGAAACATCAAAAACATTACAATGCTATTGAGAAATCCAAAATAATACACTGGGGAAGGTGCCAGCCCAGGTACAGTGTATCTGATCTTGCAATGCCAGTGGAAAGGAAGAACAAAGCAACTGGTTCATTTGCAGCAAACCAATTGAAGGAAGAGATATTACCAGAGCCTCTCCATGTGCTGACAGACTCCCCAAAGTGCTTTATCAGCCAAGCATCTCCAGAGCCATCACAGCTGTTTCTCTGCAGAGCAGAAGCACGGCTGGTGCACGACACATGCAGCAGAGTGTGCCAGCATGACCAGCAATGGAAATGTTGTTATCAGGCAAATGGAGCTGCTCCCCCACTCCTTGGTTCCCTCCCACCAGCAGAGAGTTTGATTTCACATTGCTTTTGCTTTCTAAATTGGTCTAACTAATGTAATCAGACAGAAACATCCTGTTCCAATGTCACTAATGCCTTCCAAACTAGATGGCCTAATTAAGGTCACTAATTTCATTGTCTAAGACAATTTCTTGAGAGATATCTAAGTGGATAGTAGAATAGGTCATATCACTACATAAAATTAGCAGAGAAAGGCATAAGAAAACACCCATGTCAACTGGAAAAAAAGACTTTGGGTCTTCAAAATTTATAGACAACAAAAACATAATTACAAATGATGATGAGTGAAGGGAGAGCAGAGAAAGCATATTCCCAGAATGGAGCCTTTTGCCAGACTCAGGACCTGTGGGCAATTGAAAGATTTGCACAAAATCAACACTGCAGGGCCAAGTGAATAAATGTGATGATGCTAATTTTTTTACTGTTTTGGAGCCTACACGTTGTTGCTAGAAGATAAAGCAGATCAAAGAAATAGTCCTAATCTGTGTTAATGGGCCACAGTGGAGGCAGTGTGCAGTCACTCCCTCAGCCTATTCACTTGCCCCAAGATGTGCTTTGCAAAAAGGAAGATGAAACCTGTGGTGGGATCTCTGAGGCTGCTGTTAAACCACCACAAAGCTCAATGGCCAGAGGGAAAGTAAAAGTCTGATGAATACTTCACATCTGCTGTTGAATTTTTTTGGTTAGAATCATCTAGGAATATCATCTTCGCCTTTGCAGAAGCAGGAGCCATATCAAACATGACGCTACCAGGAAATCATGCTAGGATAAAAATATTCAGACTAATCAGGAGCCTCAGCAGTAGAAAGACTTCACCTTACAAAACCCTCAGACACTTTTATGACATATCACATAGAGAGGTGATGGCTGAAGTGGCCGTGCTGCAGTCAGAGTTATGTGAGTGATGTCTGGCCAAGGGCTGCTCCTTGGGCTGCTGCTGTCTGTGGTTTCTGCCTGGTAGGGCATGGCAGGGCAGGAGAACCTGCTGAGGCATCAACTCCCTTGGTCATGTCCAGCCTGCCCTGGTCCCTGGCTGGAGCTGCAGATGCAGGAGATCTCCAGGAATGTTTGCTGACCTGGGAGGAAAGAGGGTGCC
>NW_005054298.1:7201424-7211337 GCF_000277835.1 Geospiza fortis | reverse complement strand
AAGAGTGTGCCAGTCCTCAGGATGTCCCATGGGAATCCATCTGGTACTGGCTACCTGATCTGGAGAGGCAAAAGATGTCTGGGACTCCCACAAGCTGAAATCTTTCATTGGGACACATGGGAATGAAGACAATCACAGGAAAAGATATGTAAGAGGACATCAAGTACAGCTAATAATTTCTGTAAGGCAAATATTTTTTTACTCTATCATATTTGAAATACTAAAGATAGCATGTATCTCTGTTATCTAGTATTTAGCAGCTTTTATTTTGATAAGAAAAATATGTATTAAGGTTTGGACAACATCAGTTCAAGACAGGGAGACTGAAAATATTCAAAAACTTCTAGGCCATTTCACAAGCACAGCTTCACCTTTGTCCCATATGCAAGACCAGGTTTCAAACTAAACTAACCCTTAGTGCACAGCTATGACTCCTCTCATGCCCACATTCACCATTGTGGTGAGATCTGTGGATGCAAATAAACAGAAGAACAGCCAGTGAAATACCTGGTAGTGAAAGTGGGTGTGGAAGTGACCCAAGCCACAGAGGAGTTTTGGCCATCAGGAGGATTTCATGGTAGCATTGGCCACACTTGCAGTTTGCTTCCAGTTTATAGCTACCAAAGTAGCTATATTTCAATCCCTTAATTTGTCCAAGTTAGTCATGCAAAACCATAAATTGAATCTCTGGACATTTGCAGTGAAGCCTGTCCTCTCTCTGAACTCAAAAAGCAATTTTCTGACATATCATATTACAGCCAGCTTTGAGATAGGTACCTGGTGAGTATAGAGCATTGAATATCCAGTACATTCTGAATATATGTTAATGGTAAACTGGCTAATTCAATTTCCTTCTGTAGGTGTGTAACTCTGGCCATCTTGATAGAGTTTCCACATTAGTGCAGAAGTGAGAAACCCAGTACAGACAACACTGCTGAGGTCAATATCAGTTAGATTTTCCCAAAATACATCTAACTAGGAGTGGTAGGAATGACTTCCAGGGGTAATGAGCTATATGTTACATGGCCCTAATTTTGCTAAGAAAGTTAATGCCAGAGTTGTGTGAATATTAAGGAGTTTTAGCAAGAACAGGGTATTGTGAATAACCCCATAATTTATATTTTAACTGAATGTGTAGATATATTACTTGTGAGTAATGCTCATGACTGAGTCTTTGTGCAGTTATTTAATGAAATTTTGTATTCCTTGCATGAAGCTCACTAATTCATCATCTTTTGCTGTAATAATTTCATGTCACCTCCACCAAAAGAGTATTACCAGAAATATCACCTCCATCTATACAACACAGGACAAAAGTTTGCTCTTTATTGCCAAAAGGATATACAAAGGGAAAAAAGATAGGAAGTGCTATGAACAGATCAGAGAAAAGGCCAACAGCTCCTTCTAACCTCAAATGCCTCAGAACTTGTGATTATCTGGACCTTGAACATTTCAATATAAATTTTTTAAAAAGCGACTGCAGTCCTAACTATTTCTTTGGCTTTCATTAAATTCCAGCATATGCCAAATAACACAGCAATTTATTTCCAACACAAAGCACCCTAAAACATGAGCTTATTTTTATCTTACAGAACTGTCAAAGATGCTTTGAAGCATTCATCTCGTAACCTTGACTTTTCAAACCCTATTTTTCAATTATGTCATAAGGAAAACTTACGAAAGCACTTAAAAACATCTTCAGACTTTTTAGATGCTCTTTGTGCCTACAAGACCCAGCCAGGAACAGTCTCACAGTCTCAGTGTGTGCCAGCAGCTTTATTTTACATTAAGATTTTTTACCAGGCAATCAGTCTGGTAAGTGAAAATGTGCTGGTTTGCATGTGTGAACATAGACATGATTTTAAACAAATCTGAGACCAGTCTTGCCAGTAGCCCCGTTAAATTGTTTTTATCAGTCTGGTTGACTGGAATGTTCGAGTATTTACAATAGATTCAAGAGTATTAGGCTGAAAGTCTGTCTAATGCACTACCAAATTAGACATGGCTAAGCAGTTGTGTAGCAGTTTACAGCCGCATGCTCCAGAATAAAAAACTAAAGTGTCATGAAAAAACTCTTAAAAATGTATTTTAATTGAGAATCTTTAGGACTTCCCCCTCCATTTTTCTTTCTGAGGGTGCTCTGAGAAAACAGAGAACCAAGCTGCTAGTCATGTGGAGCACTGTGCTCATCCTAAATCTTCTTTCTTTGGAGGCTGAGCTGCTTTTGGTAAGCTAGTACTTAGTGAGCAATGAAAGCATGTAGCAGGGCTACTCTGTGGCTTGCTGCTGTACTGCAGTGGTGGCTTGTTCATGGCTAATCCATCCCCTTGGTGTTGAAGGCACACATCTGGTCCTGCACACTGTGTTTGTCATTTATCCTCCCGTAACAGGATGCTTCCCAGAAGTCAAGCTGGAATAGGGAAAATAGTCAATCATGTGCATGAATTTGCTAGGGAAAAACCCCTTAACAACACTTAATAGGAAAATATATAGGGTGGTTAAATAGAACATTACAAGTGATTGAAACTGGAGGAACAAAGGAGCAACCAGGTGTACAGTTTAGTCAAATGATGCAAGAAAAGACTGAGTCAGGAATGGGGTTTGACCTCTGGAATTTGTTGGGTTTACCATTACAACTTGTTTACACAAGACAGTTGGAAATTAAAAAATTGTCTAACTAAAAAGCCAAAGAGATACTTGGGATTCACTCCATATAAATATATACAAATATATGCATATATGTACACAGACACACATATATTTATGATTCACTTCTGGAATGAGAAATTTCTTTTTCCCTTCAGTCTAGGGTGCAATCTAGGGGAAAAGTTCCCTCATTTGATGTTCCCAAACATCTCCAGTGCCCACTCATGTGCACAGGGGCAAATCTGTTCTGCAGCTGGGGCAGCACAGGTCGCATTGGAGGCGTCACAGCTACTTGTGGTTTCCATTACCACAGCTAAGGTGCTGCTGCAATTAGTAGTGTAAGTTAGCAAAGCTTTTAATCCCCTCTTCTGCCTTTCTTTAGAGCTACACTCACTTTTGCTTCCATCCAAGTTTCATCTTTGAGCTCTGACTTGCCCTCAGATGGGAAATGTCGGCTGCCAGCTCGGTTTGCAGGCTTGGATGAGGGTTTGGAAGAAAGGGACTCCCCAGAAGACTACATGGCCTTGCTGTAATAATATTAAACCTCTTGTCAAGTGACTTCACTGGACACTTAATTTATTGATAGTTTGAGGAGAGAGAAGGAAGAATCATGTCTACTTTTGACTATGACCTGGCCATGGTCCAGAACTTGGCAGGAGGAACCCAATTTCTGACCAATTTGACTCTTGCAGCCATTTCTCACAGTGATTGGACTGAACCCAGTCTGGTGAGGGAGCAGGGAGGGAGCTTTTAGGAGGATTTGCACTTGTTCAGGGAGCAGGGGCTGTGCAGGAGGCAGGGGGGCAAGCCTTAGGAGCTCTTCACACAGAGAAGCATCACACCACTCAATTGCACCTTGCATCAGTTTGCAATTAACTTGTGTGCAAAATTTCACTCATCAGCATTGCTTAGCTTGAGATCTGACATGACCTGACTCTTTCTTTTCTTAGTTCTTGCAGAGACTGCTGGTGAAACGCGGGAGCTGGAGCTCCTGCCGTGCAAGGATGGGAGCTTTTCCCTGTTTTCTATGGAGCCAGGAATTTTCTCTGCCTGGCACCTGGGCGTTGGTGCTTGCTAACAGGCAGAGCAGGGAGCTGCCACCGAGGCTGCCATTGATGTGGTGGCTGGGAGGAGGTGTGTGGGAGGTGCCTGGCATTTCACTGCTGCAGGTGGTGCTTCAGTCTGGGCGCCGTTTGCCGCCCGGTGGTTTTCTGGTTTGTTCTTCTGTTTACATCAAGTCTTCATGAAAGGGTGAGGTGCTCTCATGCAGAGCAAGCTGAAGAAACATAAACATACACACACACACAATTGGAAGAAATATGGGCACGTACTTAGGCCTGAAGCCATAAGGGGTTTGCTCCACTTGTTTGCCCTGTTGGGGGAAAAGACATTTGCAGAGAGAGAAGATGTCCCCAGCCCTCTCATCACAGTCCTCAGCCCTGTGGCTTCTTCTCCTTCTGCATGCTCCATCATGCCATCAGGAGCTGGAGCACACACCAGGCTCTCCAAATCCATTCAGATGCTGACCAAGGGGTCTGAATCCCACAGGCCTGATGTGAATCCAGCACTGCTGCTTTCCCTGTTGTTTTTCCATCATTTTAGCAAGAGACAAAGCCAAGTGATCCTCTAGGCAATTCCACCCCACATATGCTGTTCATTGAGATGGTTACTAGCCAGAATATGATAGAAATTGATTTAGAAATGCTCTGTGTAAATACAAGTAATTTTTCTTCCAATTGTGCTGGTATTGAGGGTGCTTGTGTTACAGAGGTGTTGGGAGACTCTGCCTTAAGGACATGTGCATCTGTAGAAACTGAACTTTGGACTCAGCACTTTACAGAATGAAATTTTTCTCTTTTTTATTGATGCAAATACCTGCAACAACCATGCCGAGCTCATCCAGTGTGGGGCTAGGAACAGCCCTATGAAACTCATCTGTCCAGTCATAACTGAGCTAAGAGATTTTTGCTAACTTGCAGGAGATAAAAATGTAAAAGAAAAAGGAAAGAACATCCTGAAATGACAAGTTATATAGTAATAATAATGAACAATTTTAGGGAAATGGTGATCTGTTCATGGAAGAGTCATAGAGGAAAAACAAGCTAAATTAGTCAGATGATTTATTCATTGTGAGTGATTCACTCCATTACTGGCTGCTTCCTCCACAGGCCATAGGAGCTAATATATAAACTGTAGAGGAAGGGTGGGATCGATAGCGAGCAACCTCTGCCTCCTCTCCAGGGAAAATAGGTCACCTATCCCTGCTATGCTGCTCTCTGGGCACAGGGCACATCTCTACAGGCTGAGCATTCATTTTCAGCTAATGAAGTTTGGGTTTTTCAGGGCAAAATTTTCCTGAGGAGTGTTTCTTCTTTTTTTCCTTCAGCTCTCAAGCCCGTGCTCGCAGTTTGGCCTGCTCCCTTCCCCCGTCCTGACAGCTCTCATTGTTCCCAGATGATGGCTGTGTGCTGCCCTGCACAAAAAAAAAAAAAAAAAAAAAGATTTTGTGGTCTAAATGCAGTGTCCTTTACTGTGGAGGAAGGAAACCTCCTGGCAGCCTTGGGATTTGCTCAGAGTGGGACTGCCTGGCCCTCAGGTGAACCAGGCTGGAGCAAAGCTCTGGGTCCAGGCTGTGACAAGCTGTGGGTGCTCAGTAGGCTCACTGGGGCTCCTTGTGTGGCCACAGTGACACACATAGTGACACACACACACCCCATGCCTGTGGGATGTGGGTTTTCCTGCTCGCTCCACATCCATACCAGCCCCAGCACCACTGGGAAGGCCAGCAGCAGGGAGGTGCACCATGCCTGTGCAGGAGGGCACTGATCTGCAGAAAGCTGCCATGCTGGGAAACATTCCTCAGGCTCCTTTTAGCTCCTCATAAGCAGTAATACTCTCTGTGGTGGTGCCGCTGCTGAATTTTCTTATACCCAGCACATCCCACTGTTTATCATGTGGCTATTTACAAACTGCTGCTGAAGCTCCATAAATGCTTTTTGCTCCTCTCTCAAACTGGAGCTGAGCAGCTGGAAACTGTGTTGCAAGCACAGCCTGAAAGACAGGAATTGTGCACAAAACTCCTGTGGATGGTATTTATTAGAGAGCTGCTGGAGAAGAGTTGCCAGCTCTGGATACTGGATGTATTGAAAACTTGAGAGTGCAGGGTTTACTTGCCAGTTCATCTTTAGTTAATTACAGAGGGCAAATAATTAGGGGAAGAGGCTGCTGCTGGACTGCCTGCCTCATAGGGCAGCTCTGATGGAGATTGCTTAAGTGCTCCCCTGCCAGGACTGTTCTGTGCCCCACACAAGGTCAGGCCTTGTGTCCAGCTTTGAGCACTTTTGGGGGGTCAAACCCCCCAAAGCAGTGGGCACATCAGGCAGCAGCTGCTTCAGGCAGGGAGCTGAGGAGAGGGTGGGCTTGGGGATGGCAATGCTCCTGGCAGCGCTTCCTCCACGTGCCCAAAGGGAGTTTTGCAGTGTTGCACACTCCTGGTGGATTTGTTTGTAGGTAAATGTCAGTCTTTAGGCTTCCAATAAGCAATATGTATTAAAAAAAAAACCCAAAAACTAAAAGAGTACAAAACAGGTTAGTATATATTTACCTTAAGTGGTTGTGAACAAACAGCTCTGTTTTTGCAGGTGTAAGGGCTTTTTCATCTGAAGAAGAGAATGTTAAAGATTCTGTTAAAAAAAAAAAGAAGGAAAGAATAAAAGAATGGAAACGTTGCAATTACTTTGTAGATGACCACAGCTTTCCAGGCAGCTCTGGTGTATATATAACAAAGAGTCTTACAGGTTCTGGAGAAAACCAAAGACCCAACTCTGCATGAAGTGTGAAGAGAGTGTTGTGTGAAAACATTGGTCGTGAGGTCAGATCTTCAGAGCCAGTGTTGTGCAAACACACAACTGCATTTGATGGCCACACCTCAGCCACGAGAGAGCACTTGTCACTCGTAAGCCATGATTCAACCTGAGTTTGGTTCTAGAGACCCAGGGCAGATGCTCTAAAACCTGCTGCTGAAATTCAGGACTGAGGAGTCATCTGTTACAAGGAGCTTGAATCATGCCCAATTTGAATGAGATCCAAACCAACAACCTCACTGCAGTCTTTGGCAAAAATGCCTGGATTTAGGGGCCAACATCACATTCAAACTTAAAAGATTTCTGCAAGTCACTAAAAATGTACTCCAGAAATCTGTCTAATAAAACATGGTCACTCCATGCTAATTTGGTTCAAACTGCAAAGAAACAAGCAGACCAAAGGTAGAATCAACAATGGACATCAGGGTTTGGTTTGCTTCGGTTTTACCAAATTCTGAGTAGTTAAATATGTAGTTAAATAAATCAGATGTCAGTGCACTGAGTCCAAATATGGACCAGCACAGCTCGTAGCCAACTCTTCAAGTCCCCAGAACCCTTCTTGCTACCACACAGTGGCTTGGTCTGAATGTTTGCCATGGTATTGAGTCTCCTTGGGCTTGTGGGGAAGAAGAAGAAGAAGAAGAAGAAGAAGAAGAAGAAGAAGAAACAGGAAAATGGTTAATGTACATGATTTTTTTCCTGCATTCTTTTTTTCCATCTTTCTTTTTTTTTTTTTTAAACTTGATGTAGAATAAGCTGCATGGGGAGAATACAAATATGCAGTTATAATACATGACAATGCAGCAAAATCCTGGACTCTGTCAATTACTGTGGCACAGTATATTTTTATTTTATTCCTTTGGGGAAATGTATCATTCAAGTAAAAAATTATTTGGACAATGCAGCTACACGGAGAATATCCAGTGCATGAAGACGCTCCTCTGCAGTGAGCTGCACATGGAGTGATATGGAAAATGTAAGGAAACTGAGGGAAAACTTCCTGGTCTAATTGGTGATACAGTGCTGCCAAATGAGTGTCCCTCTAGAACACACTTGTTGCTGTAAGTCACCTTCAGAGATCCCTTGAAGCTACAAGGGACACAACTGACTCCTTTTGTAGTAACAGTGCTCTGAAGAAGTGGAAAAAAAATCCATCAAAGCAGCCAAATGGGCAGCAGGAAGATTAACACCTGGGAGGAGGAGCTGCTTGGGAAGGTATGGGGCAGGGCTGAAAATCACTTCCAAATTATTTTGTTCAAGACTAGAAGAGCTGCCCAGTAACATACGCTAGACAGCCTTGGATTGTTCAGAGTGAACTGTTTTTGAAAGGAAGCCAAAAAATTGCATTTTGCTCACCTGGCAATAACTTCAAAATTAAGATTGAATTACTTTGAATTGTATTGTTGAAGATTTTTGAGTAGGTTGGGAAAAAAAGGGAAAATAATGAGGAGGTGGCTTGCTTAGTTGGGTTTTTATGCTCATTAGCCCAAACACAGAGCCAGCGAAGGGAGACCTCAATTCCCTCCTCTCCCTGTGGGGACATGGACCTCTGGGCTTTGCTCCTGGGGGAGGTTCTGAGCCCAAAGGCTGGGACAGGGCTGCTCTCCTGGGCCACTTCCCACCTCTAGAAGTGGGAGCTGCATGGGAGCCTTATGCAGCCCCTTCACTGGGGACATGTCAGTGCACAATGGGGATGGGATCTTGGGATGAGATTTGCTTTGAACAGAACACTGAGCCAATTCCTTAACAGTGGGGAAAAAATCTCCAAGTAGTGGGATATTAGCCTTGAGGATTTCAGCTGGGGTAGATGGCACTTTTCTTCTTCAGCCAACAGTGCCAAGGAAGGATCAGTCAATTCACATAATTCCTTTAACCATATTGGTCTACCAACTCCATTCACCTTCATATCTTTTTATTAAAAAATAGGCCTGGTAATAACTTTTGCATCAGGAGATATGCATGAATTGTGAGTTATTGACTATAATATTGCATTATCATCTGAGTCTGTCCAAGTTTTCAGAACTCGGTATCCAGATCTGTATGCAACATGTCACTTATTTTGCCCTTTAAGTATCTACTTTTTTTTTTCCCTTTGGGCTTGTAATATATTATTAAAAATTTTAAAGGAAACCAATCTGTTTTTCAGGTAATAAATTAAATAGAGATCACTCTTGAGAAAAAGTAGTGCATTATTTTAACTGCAAAATAAATCACAATGAAGTTGACGTGTTTTCAGGCATGTAGATCAGTCAGTGTACATAAAAACACACCCAATCCTTTAATTATATCTAGGCTTTGAGTAGGCATTTCTTTAATAGCAATCAAAATGCTTCCACACACAGAAAAGCTTTCACCTTTTGAAGAATATTTTCCTTTGCAAATCTAGGTGACCAGCTAACCTTCATCCTGGGATAATCAATGGGAAATGAGTGGTGATGGCAGGGGCTGGCTGCAGCAGAAGCAGGCTGTGGGTGAGGGTCGGGCTGGGCAGCTCTTTGCAGAGGAGGTAAAGTTTCCCTTGTCTGCTTTGCATATTCATGTGGTGGACCTGGCTGTTAAATCGCAGTTTTGATTGGCTTTCTTAACAGATTTCACTGGGTTAATTATGTGGAAAAATTGGTAACAGTGTATATAACATATATCCAACTCTCTCGCAATAAATTAAAATTCCTTTAAGAGTCACAATGTTTTGTCATTTTCAAAAAAAGACTCAAAAGTAAATGTTGATTTTAATATGGTTGCAGCTATTCCTTCATAAGTTTAGTGGTTAGAACACCAGCATGTCTCTCAATGAATACTTATGAGCTATTGATTAAAAAGGTAGCTGCAGAGCTTGTGGTGCAGGATATGCCTTGCATTTGGGAAACTGTATAGACATCTTTATATTAAACATATCCACAGCACCTAAAAAGATCAGGCTGGAACTGGAAATTGCAACCCTCTAGCAAAAGTTTAATGTTTGTTTAAAGGGGGCAGCTTTCTATTACATTGTTTGAACAGATCTCCTCAGACAATGATCATAACCTCGTTCCTTTCTCCTTCACACACAGGTTATGATATCTATACTCTCCTTACCATATGTGACTTCACTTTTATGACCTGTCTCTGGCTTTCACCTGATTTTATGCTTGAAGCCAATGGGGATAACGTGGAGCCCTGAACAAAACGACAGCCTCAGATTTTTGAGAACTACTTGCAACAGCCACATGTTTGAGCCTGGGCAGGGAGATGGGATTTTGTTGTTGTTGTTGTTGATGCAACCCCGGCGGGCGGAGAGCTGGGAGGTCCCCGCTCGGGGTCAGCCCTGCCCGGAGTTGTGCGGGTGCAGGTGCGGCGCTCGGGGATGCTGCGATGTCCCCGGGCCCGGTGGCCCCGAGCGGGGCTGGCTGCGGGCTCCGCCCCCT
>NW_005054298.1:7177241-7201407 GCF_000277835.1 Geospiza fortis | reverse complement strand
CGCGTCCTGCCGGGAGAGCCGCGCTCCGCGCTGACCTGCTTACACACAGGGACACATTTTCCCGGGCAGAAATATCGGTGATTTTTCATGCACAATTTAGAACCTCTGCTTTTGAAAGCATGACTTGTGGCTCTCGGGTTTTCTTTTATTTTCTTTGTTTTTGTTTATTTTTAAATTTTATTTTTAATTTTTAAAATTTTCATTGACAATGCCTTTTAGATCTGTTATTGCCTATAACTTCAGCATTTTGTGACAAGGAAGATGAAATCCTATGCACTATAGGATCTATAATCCTAACCTATACACTAATCCTAACCTATACACTTTATCAAAGACGAGCCTGCCAAAATAATTCATCAAAAAGTTCGCACATTAAGTTGGTCACTGAATGGCTGTTCCAGCCTGTGTAAAACAGCTGCTGTCCACTATGTGACTAAGAATTAAAAAATGGCTCCACCATCCTGAAAAACAAATTTTAACACTTAAGCTATTAAAAATTAACAACGCAATCCTTTAAAAATGATTAGAGATGTGTGAGCAGGTTTTTATAGAAAGCATATTTGGACAAGAAGCAAGGCTCAGCACGGAGGTAAAAAAGATCTCAGTCTGTACATCTTTGTGTCTATGGGAAGGGCACGTAGGATCTGGTTCCCAAGCCCAGCAATTCCCTCTCAGTCTCTGCGTTTGGTGAACCTGCAAGGGCAGCAATAACAGCCCTGTGCTACAGAGACTTCAAATCCTCCTCTATCTAGGTTCTCGTGCTGTGCTCTCATCACTGGGGTTTTGCACCTAGGAAGGGCTAATAGGTACTAATTATGATTGTAGCAGCAGCTATTTTTGCTATACTTAGTGTGGTCCCATATGCTTAGGATTCTGGAAGACAAAGGGGACAAATTGAATGATTTTGGATGTGAAATTCATTTGCAGTGCTTTAATTCCTTAATCTAAGACTAAAGAGTGCATTGGATATGCTGGCCTAAGAGTGAATATGCACTGAGCCTCCTGGGATTTTGTCTTACGTGAACTGGCCCCAAAAATTTCAGAAAATAGTAGAAACAAGATTTTTATTTTGTCCCCCTTCTCCCCTTCTTTTTGTTTTGCAGCAGAGTAAAATACAATTTTGCTGTATTTGGCAATATATTCTATAAACACAGGAAACTGAAGGGTATGCATCGCATTATTGGAGATTTGAAAAATGCACACAGTAATGAAGAATCAAATTCTCCTCTGAAATAATTCCACTGATTTCAGCAGAATTAGGCCAGTAGGGAACTTGATCCTTAACAAACTTATTCAAATTCTACTGAAGTTTCATGCTGGCACGTATTCACAAACATCTAGGATGATGTAGAAATGAAAAATTTATTAATTTGATTAAATTGCTTATATACTGTTCTTTCAGTACATATCTCTTTGTTGGTTTCATAAATAATTTAATATAAATTCTTGAAAACTCTTTGGTAATTTTGTAAAGGCACACAAACAATTACTTCAAGCTTAAAAAGAAATTAATTAAAAATTTAAAATTGATGTGACTAATTCCAAGTGAGGGCATATTTATAAAAATATTTTGCCAGGCTAAAACTAGCCTAAGGTTCCATAATTATACACAGCTGCAGTTTTTTCTTTATCTTTCCCTTTTTAATTTTTTTTTCTTCAGGCTTGAGTACAACTCTATAATACCAATAAATGAAAAAAATGCATAGAGGGAATCAATATACTGATTGTATGACTTTTTAAAACAAGGTTCATCTTGTGATAGCAAATTAATTTATGTTTTACTTAACATAAAATTTTCTTTAGCCTTAATTCAGAAGCAAATTGTTCTTTTAAGACACAGGATTTTGTTTTTAAATAATTAACAGAGAAAAATAACTGTTCAATTAATTTGATACCAATAGCTTTTGGGTATAAGTGCAACCATTTTGTCCATTCAAGCAATAAAATTAACAATAAACGTACAGTGTGAAATAGATTTTAGTATATATGTCTCAACCGAGGGATGTGCCATCCTCACTGCAGCAGGGAAGCGCTCACACTTCCAAAGACTAACTAAATCCCAGGAATATTCAGGTTTCCTCAAAAGCCTCTGTTACTGAGCAATAATTTAAATTACAAGTAGCTATTAAAAAATAGCAAATTAAACGTGGAGAATCCTCCACTTACTCAGGAGGCGAAGAGGTTTTTAAAGTTTCCGTTCCTAAACCAGATTTTGTTTTTTATTTACATTCCCCTTGTCCCCCCATAGAGTTCCTATGGAATATATGCATCACAGCTACTTAAAAGTTCGACAGTGAGAGCACAAATGTCAGCTAAAGGACATTATTCAGCACACAACATCTGCACCAAGTTGTGGAATCACGGTAATACTATAAGGAATAAGCTGAGCAGAAATTCCTGTGTCTAATATTGTTACACAATTTTATGTGATAAATAGCCAGAACAAATGCTCGTCAGAATTAGGTTTTTGTTCTATCTTATTCTGCAAAACTAATTTGTGAATGACCCCAAAGATAGATGATTTGTTAATTTGCAGATGTCTCTTCACTTTCCTCTCCGTCTCTGGCTGTTTCGGGAGATTACGCATTTACTGACTCTGTGTGCATGTATAAAATATCTCTCTCCTAGGCATTTCTCAATCACTCATCGTCCCATGTTTAAGTGCTAAATATATGTATTAGGCACACACATGCCCACCCACAAATGGGAGATACATATACATATCTGCTAGCTAGACATTCAATTAAATATGTATTGTAAAAGGCATAAGTGATTTCAAAGATTTGAAGACAACCGTGATGACAGTATATATTACTGTTAAATTCACCAAGGCACATCTGCAAAACAGACTAGGGACTTATCTGTAAATCTTCTCTAGGAAGCTGAAGGTAAACATTATTTGTTTGCCAGAACAGTGTGGAAAAAAATATTTATGATTTCGAGAAATAGTTAGTGAAACCTTTGCTAAGGGAGTAGCAGTACATTTGCTTTTTAAATGAATTCATCTCAAGCAATCAGGATTTAGTTAAATGGACTAATGCCACTGAACGTTTCAGTCTGTCATTTGGGGTGTGAACACTGGCACTCAGAGGATACCTTTTAAGCACAATACATTTATGAACTCATTTCTTTTTCCCTGAGGATTAAAAAAATAATTTTTATGCACAGTATCAGTGGCCTTCTTTAATAATTTCCTCCCTGCCGCAGCTCACCTTTAGAAAAGATGGAGAGTTTAACCACATATGGTAAAAGTTTTAGCCCAGGGGGGTTTATTATAGCAATATTCCTTTTCAGTGCACTGTCCACCATAACGGGTCTTAACATTTCCTCACCAGGCAGACAGGCAGAGCAGCACAAAAATGAAACAAGCTATGTTTAGCAGAATTTTTACATACCATAATCTCTTTACCATGGTCAGGCGAGGCTGGAATTTTCAGGATGATCTCTTATGGCACAAATCCATTGCAGGACAGAGCTGATTTACAGCTTAGCACCATTCTCCACTCTTCACTGAGAGTAAGTTAAATGACCCAAGAATAACATTAATATGTACTATAACTAGATAGAATGGTGGTCTAAAGGGTGGTCTAAGGCATTATCTTTCACCCAAGGAAACTCAAGCTCATATATTGCCCAGAAATACTAATAAGGGTCAAGTATCATTACTATTTTAAGAGGTTGACAATGCAGTGAGTTATGGGGTATGATAGTGAAGCAGGGCTCTTCTCCTGCCTTCTAGCAGCCCTCTTGTCTCCCCTCTGTTATGTTTTGAACAAATCTTGGCTAAATTCAGACTCATTATTTTCCATACTCTTTCATGGCTAACCTAGTTTAAAAATACCTGCTGACAATTTTTTTTTTTTTTTTGTTGGTTGGGCCAATAGGCTTAACCTCAGCTGAGTCCCACAGTAAACTTTTTCTTCCTTTTCTCCCTTTCATTAGGGAAGTAATTTAGGATTAAAAAAAACAAACCACAAAAACAACATGGAAGAAACTGAAGTGCAATTTTAAAATCAGGTTAGGAGGGGCACTAAAATATTTCCCCAGTAAGAAGAAAGGTCTGACAAAACAGTAAATAGAAAAGTAAGATGTTGAAATTATTTTAAGACAGATGCCTTTTTAAACTGTATTAAGAACACCTATCATGGAGCCTGATTCCAGCAGTTCCTCACACAGGAGGTATTTTATCTTCACAACATCTGGCACTGTCAAGGAGGTACAGTTGTAGACCTTACCAGATGCAGACACTCCATACATAAAAGTACACTAACAAATCATACCATTAATAGCAGCACAACACAAGTGTTTCTTATACATCCATGAAGAGAACTATTCCATGCTTATGGGAAAGCTTAAAGGAAAAAAAAAAAGCCACAAAAAACCCCAACAACCCTTAACAGAAATTTCTTGTAATTTTTAAAACATAAAAATAACTCAGAGAGCTTTATTTTCAGCTTTTTTTATAGATGACTGACAAGAAGGCTTTTTTCTTCAGGGGGAAAAACTCCTTGTCCCATAAATCTGTGTGGTTGACATATCTAGGTAAATTTGTATCCTTGCTCAAAGGGATCACTGGTTTTATTCTCTATGGATTTTTCACTCACTCTGTTGTGGAAAGTGAGTTGAGGCAGAGAAAAAATTGCTTGATATTTGAAGGAAGGTTTACATTATTTTATATCATCCACACTGCTCTGTTGTCACTTGGTTTCTTTTATGAACTGTTTAAAACATGATAGTATACTACATAAACCTTGCCCATTTTTGAATATGTAGTTTGTTCCACACCCTGCAGGTCTTGAGCTCAATATTCCTCTCACGTCCTCGTCTGTTTGTTGGACATAACTACATTAATCCCCAAATAAAACATGAAGCCATTTGGAAGTTATATATTATATTTATATAAAACACATGCTATGTTTCCTACTTTAATATTGCATTTATTTATTTATTTTTCAATCAAGGTGTCTCTGATAGTCTCTAATATAAATGAGCAGTACTCCGTGGTTCAAGCAAGACGCCCTTGGAAGCAAATCTGAACATCAGTGGCATTAAGGTAATTGCCAAAACCCAAGGATTTAGTTTGCATATGCATCACTTGATCCTTCCCCTTTATATTTCACCATCAGGGATCAATAACCCATAGGACTCATCACTACAGTGAATAGGACTTACAAGGGAGACAGAACTTCTTTTTCTGATCTTGTCTTCCTCTGGCAAATAAAGTCCCCACCCGTTTATTAAATGGTTAAATAAAATAAATAGGTCTCAGTGAAATAATCTTTTAAGATCAAAGCGCTGCTCCATGTTTTGTACAATATTATCATAACAAACTGCACGGAACAGCAGCGAGCTGCAGTCCCAGTGAATTATTTTACTATATATGATACCACTCTTCTCAAAGCTGGAGCCATAACATATTGTCAGGACCGTGTTTTCTATTTCTGCAACACACTTTAAAATTTAATTGTCTCCAAAACACACAGTGCTTCTTGGAACTGAAGTGATTTTCGGAGCCTGTGCTGTGTTATGACAGCGGTGATGGTGGTGGTGCACGCTTGGCAGAGGGATTAGATATGGGTCAAATGTTTAACCATCTGGATTTGCCATGAGCTAAACCTTATTTTTGATACCTCTGTTTAGAGTAAGTGGAAAGCGATTCCTCCTTCGCCCTTCCCAAACTTTTCCTTCCCCTCCGCGGGCTGGTGCGGCTGTGGAGCCGCACTTCTCCTACCACCCTGTGGCAATCGCATGCCATGACACACGTCAGCTCAGCCCGGGCTGCTGGCAGCGAGCTGCAGCCATCGACAGAGTTATTTGTCTTCTGGTGATTAATTCTAGGAGCAATTAACTTAGTTTCCTTTTGTTTTTTTTTCTTTCCAATGCAAATAATACACGCGTAGGTGCAGAGTGATAAAATGAGAGTAAATCTGTAAAACAGATTACTGCTGCTAAACACTTTTGGATGTGTGAGTTGAACTGTATTAAAATAACTCTTAAATGCTGGAAGGGATAGACTCTGGTTTTGTGTCTGAGCTATTCGAGTATTATAGAAGATCTTAAAGAAAATATCTGAGCAGTATTTTAGGCACATCTATTTGCTTACTTAGCATATCAGGAGATGATGAATGCAAGAAGTTATCTTGATCAAAAAGAGGAAGGTTAATACAATTAAAATTTTCTCACTGCATGCACATTTCACAAATTCCCTGCATTTTATATGTAGCAGATGGTGTTCAAACAAATCAAGAAGCCGAAGCTAAAAAAACCACCCCGATGGAGAAACTCATATATTTCTTCAAACGATAAGATGAACTGCAGATGTTTGTTGAAGAGTACTGCTGACGCAGGCGACCTAAGAAGCAAAGGCTTAAAAAGAAGAGTCCAGTTGTGTTTAGCACTGGCCAGCCACTCTAGCTGTCACCGCATGATTTATGAAGCTTGCTTGCTAGATTTTATGTCGACAGAGAAATTGCGATTAAAAAAAGCCCGAGCGGTTATCTGCGCTAACAGGGAACGCGGCAAACCCTGGCGCAGCATACCTTACACCCCTCTTGCAAGTTTAGCTCTTCTGGGCAGACAAAGATATTTAAGCAGCATAACTCACTTCCATCAATCTTTCAGAGTTTTGACCAACGTGCTTTCATGCTTCTGCATTTTGTCCACATGGTTCTTGGAAGTGCTGCTGGAATACTGTGCTTATCTGACACCTGCAGTCAAATTAATCCCAAGTTGAGCCTGACAAAGTCACTAAAAGGAAAACAGTTGTCTGTTTAAGAACTTGGGAATCGGACACAAAACCAGCTGCTTGATACATGCTGAAAAATCATTAGCGAGCACTTAAAAATTAATTTCAAGATTATGCTTGATAATGTTTACAAAACCTACAATTAACTCAGTGTTTTACTGGGACAAAGTCGCACCCTTATGTGTCAGTGTTTCCACACAGAAAATCACATGTTCTTAGGACTTGTTGCAACTTGGCTGTAAATATTTACTTTAGACAGCAGTTTAGTGGTACACAAGGTTACAGCCCAAAAGCAAATATTTCATACCAAGTCTCAAATATATGGATTTTCCCATTTGTAAATGATTCAGGCAGCCTCTCCCCTCCCTTAGAACTGCTAACTCAATCTATAAACATAAACACAGCATTTCAGAGGAGAAAGGATACAAATCACACATCAGTACAGCAGTCCTCAGGGAGTTTATTATGGGGTAATTGGACCAAACAAGGGCCAACTTCTGTCCTGATTTACAGTCTCAACAAATCTGTTGACATCATCAGAGGTCTAAGGTAAGGAAGAATTTGGCTTTGAGGAGTGGGAAAGACTTCTAAATTATTCCAGTTTAGCCTCCCTAGGCTAACTTCTGCTCAGACGGGGCACCATTATAAATGTGATTTGCAAGCAACTCAACTTGCTGGCTGTGCATGGGTGTAACTCAGAGCAAGGCTTTGCCTCCCCAGCAATGCTTACTCATCAATTCTGAATTTGGCCTCTCCAAACAATTATAACCCTCCACAGATATTGCATAACATCACTGAGCATGTGTGGTTTTCTTATATAATTCCTGGTTGCAAAGCAGAGCTCCAGGCTAGAAGCCAAGTCACACAGGGCATGAGCAGCTTCAGAAATAACCACCATTCAGGTTTGTTTACTGCAAGGAGCTCTTGAAGGAAACCATCAAATTAAGGAAAATAAAGTAAGTAACCAGCTTGTGTTGATGCAGTTTTGTTCTATCCTTCCTAGGATTGCTTATGTTCCTGTGGGGTTGGGAAGAGCTGTGGGGACAGGTTGGTGTGGCTACTGGGATGGAACCAGCAGCAGAGCTGAGGGGCACCACCATGTCCATGCAACAGTGAATAGGCATTTTGTAAGGTTTGCACAGGAATTTTGGTCTGTCAATGAACATTCACTCAGCTACAGCTGGAACTGGAAGTGACCCAGAGTAAGTGTTTCATAGGCCATGGCAAATTGCTTGGAGATTTCAATGCATGTGACTATGTAATTATATCATACATATCTTCTAAATCACTGGTTTTGTGGTCCCAGAATGGTTACCACTGACTAAAGGGCAGCAGTGTCTTCATCTCAGGGTTGATATGAGGTAACAAGGGGCATAAGGTCTCTATTTCACATTAGCATGTTGGTCAATGTCTCTGAACTGGCAGCTAGAGTTTTTCTCATTTATTTTTCTGCCTTAGTTGGCCGTGATATTTCTTCTAGTAGCTGCTCTGCTTCTGTGATTTTCACTGAATTTACAGTGGAAACAAGCACTGGCAGTTGAACCTGAGTCAGATGGTGGTTCTGCCAGCCATGGAGTTTATGAATGTGTCTCATGACTCAGTTTTCTGCAGTTCTTGAGCAGTGCGCAATCAGAAATAAAAGAGATGTTTACAGGGTAGTTATGGTTATTGTCAAACACAGGAAATATTTCTTAAAACCTCAAGGAAGGTGCCTGGATCTACCCTGTGGGTGGGCTGTGTCTGTCTGTCTGTAACCACTGTGCAAGAGGACAGGTTTGTACTGATCTTCTTTGGATGCTCTGGGAACCATTGGGTGCTGGACTGGCTGCACAGAATTAAATCTGGTGTGCAATGGGACTCTCCTATCTGCTTTATGATAGATCTCACATCCAGTTATATGCCAAAATTAATTCAAAAAGATGTTGCATAGGACAGGATTGGGATCTCTGCTGTGTGCACTTACACTGTTGCCTGTCTGGAGATGTTCCTTTGCTTCAGTGTGTCCACTTGGGAATATTTTTGTGCCTCATCCTTCACCTCCTCAGGGCAAAAGATTTCGTTTAGTTTTCTGTTTGCACAGGACTTCAGAAAAAAGGGACATTGGTCCAGTTAGGCGAAGAGCCCTCAGTTTTCCCATGGGTATGGGTGATGTTATTGCCAGGACATGCAGTGGCACCAGACAGGTATAAAGCTCACCTCCAGGGAATGCAAAATATGCAAAAGTGACTTAGATACAGCTACAGCTTCCAGCACACTTTCCCCTTTCCTTCTTTCTTTGCTGGAGGATGCTATGCCAAGCTGTTTTCCTGCCTGAGACAGTGTGAACACTTGTCTTCCACTCACTTCTGTGGGACATGCACGAGGCAAAATCTGACTTTACAAGCTCTTACCATCCTTGGTAATGTCATTCCTTTGATAAGACACAATATTATATACCTTTCTGCATTTCGCATGTCATTAGATCTTTGATCATGAAAAGTCATAAATATAAATAAAGTATTATGCTATCCCAGCAAGCTGCAAAAGCATCTGTTTAGTCCCTGAAAGTGCTTGCAGAACAAACAGTGCTGTGAAATCATTGTTGGCAATGCCTGTGTTATTCTTGCTCCTGATAAATGCACTATTGAAATAAACCAGCTCTCTCAGCATTAATGATCATTTGATTAAAGAAAACTTTCTAGTTAACATTTTGTAACAATGTAATAAGTAACTTTCAATTAAATTTTTCTATATGTGGGGAAAATGTGTAATGAATAAATCAGTAAAGACCGCATAATGGAAGCCTATTAGCAGGGTGAATATATTCTTGTAACTCAAATTTCTATACCACTTTAGTATTATCTTCTATCAGAAGAGAAGGTACAATTACCAATTTTATCTTATCTTAGACTTATTATTAAAGAGTAGTAAAGGAAACTTCATTCCAGAAGCTATAATGTGATTTTTGATTAATGGTGGGGTTTTTATGTGACAAGAATATTTCTCCTAGGCAAAGCAGGCACTTGTATCTTTGCCTGAACTGACTTGTTTCTGGCAGGCTTTTCACTGACAGAAAGTTTTGCTTCTCTGTAGACACATGTATTTTTCTGTATGTATAGCAGATTTAGGTGTACAGGATCTAATGCAATCTGAACATAATCTATGCTACCTGAAAGGAATTAAGCCTTTACTTCACATTTTAATCCATTTAACAAGACTCACTAAGCAATAAACACCTTCCACTTTATCTTATGAAATGTCAAATCTGTAAAGTGAAAGGTTACAAATATGAGCAAAATTCATCATCACTTGGAGTGTTGCAAGTAGGTCTCACACTTGTAGGCGGGTGCAATGGTTGTGGTTACTGGAAGCCACATGTAAATAGTGATTGCCAATGGGGTGTCCAAGAAATTATTTGAAATACATGGAAAAGGGAATCCATTCAAGGTTTGCAACTACTTTACTACTTTCACTAGGTTTGTTTTTCCTAGATTCTCCTTAGTTTCAAACACCACAAATGTTACTTTGATTTCCCCTTCAACATCTATTTTTCCCTGTTCTTGCACCTTCTTTCATATAAATACAATAAATAAATTTATATACATGCATAGATATAAGTGCTTATGTCAGTTGTCCTGGTTTCATCTGAGATAAAGTTAATTTTCTTCCTAGTAGCTGTGTTTTGGTTTTAGTATAAGGACAATGTTGATAACACACTGATATTTCATTGCTGAGTAGTGTTTACACCAAGTTATTCTCTCCTCCATCCTGCTGTGTGGTGCTTAGTTGCTGGCTGGGGTTAAACTACATTAATACATAAATATACACTCATATACATAGATTTATTCATGCATATGGGCAGGTATTTAGGTGACAACTCCAGGCTGCCTTATGTCTGACAAGTCCACCAATAAACTGGCACTGACTGGCATATTCTTCTTTACTTCTCTTCCAATGTTTTGAAGTCTATTGCCAATATAAATTTCATAGGTCATTGAAAATGCATAGGGTCCTGATGCATGGTGCTGCTGTATTGAACAGAAGGTTTGCTTCAAATTCTATACAATTCAGTGGGCATTATTCCACGGAAAATAAGGGTTTGTGTCAGATGAGGCATACATGCAATTCACAGAATCCTTTAAATTGTTCAAAATGGGCGTTTTTACTGATCCCTTCAAATGCCAATGGGTTGCTCTGGACTGGGACTTTTAAACAGTTTTAACAAGCTGTTTTTTCCCCCTCCCTTGAAAATACAGAGGCAATCAGTCATGTTCACACTTTTCATCCAATAAATGCTGGAAGAGTCAAAACCATTAAGCCTGCTCAACCAAATGTCTGTTTCTGCCAAACTGTATGGAAGCAATATCTTTTCGGGTTGTACCCAAATTGGCTAAGTGAGCATGGCCAGCAGCGTTTCAACATCTGTGTTACTGCACATAAACCCTCTGGTGATTCACTGGCTGCTCCTGCTGCCTTCTCCACGGTATCTGTAAATATGCACAACATATGAAACACCTCTGTAAAGGCTCTTCCAGCTTGGAGGCCTTCTTCTGCCACAAAACCCCCCCTGCTGTTGATTCAGGTACAAATGGGCCACTGGTATATTTTCCAGGGCAACCACAGGACTTATGAACTCCATTCAAGTTTGCAGCAGCACTGAGGACCCAGTGCAGATTTATCCATCCCCTTCAAAACCAGAAGAAAAAAAATGGGCCTTTCAATTAACCTCACATTAGTACAAGAAAGATGATGGCATAATTTTAAATGTGTATTATCTTGCATGAAATATAACGCCTGTGCAGAATGATTTCCAGTTTCCCCTGCTGCTAATCTTTGAACAAATACAAACAAAAAACAGTAGCAGGTCAGAGCCCCCATAATTTATTCATTTTCCCTTCAACTGAAATATTTTACAGTCCTCCATTTATTTGCAATTTTTTGTTCTAAAGCAGAAATCCCCTCGAGATCTGGCATCTTGTTTGCAAGAGCGTCTGCAGGGAAAACAAGGCTGATGGCAGCTGCGAGAACAAAAAGGCTAAAATGAAATGGGATATGACATCTTCAGTTGTTGCATGGATGTTTGCAAACAGATTTAACGAGAGGCACTGGTTTTTACTGTAAAACCTCACGAATGGTTTTTCATCATGCAGTGCTTGCTCCTGTGTCCCTGCTGGTTCGGCCCCTGTTTTTCCCTGTGGTGCATTCTGCCCTTTGGTTACTGCCTCAGCCCCACCCCAGGCTGGTGGCTCTGCCCTGCTGGTGATCCAAGCTGATGAACTGTGATTCTGAGCAGGCAAGATGGGTATCCCCTCAGTCACAGGCATGAATTACACAGAGGGCAGGCCTTTTCTCATCTCAGGGTTTCATGGGGGAAAGGGAGCAATGATTATGATCTTTTAATTAACGCTGCATTTAACATAGCATGAAACAAAGGTGTTTGTTCTGGGGTTGGCAAAACAGACTGAATCAAACCTGAGATAATGGAACTTGTAGACTTGGAGTTTGGGAGGAAGGAACATCCAGTGGGGTCATGTTGTCCAAAGTCCCTGCACAGGGGATTGCAACACAAAGGAAAGGGTTTAGACACTGGTAACAAATGTTACTGAACTTCACAGCTCATCTGGCAGCTCAGCAACCAGACCCTCCCTTGACATCTGCAATTGCACAGAAAATCTTTGCCGAAAGAATCATCCTCAAAAAAATGAGGACCCACAACCCCTTGCATCCTTTCAATATCTTATGCTGCTCTTACCTTCATTAATGTTAAAATTTTCAACAAACTGTGGAATGGATATGAATCCTGAGGTTTCTTATGCTCTGTTTTGAGGCATTGTTAGTGTGAATTGACAAATCTGGTGATGGTGGGCATGGTCCAGCCAGGTTATTCAAAGTCATTTAACTGAATTAAAACTTGAAACTGTTCCTGTTAGACTAAGCAAAATGCAGATTCCTCATGAGTGAGGGTGTTCATATGAATTATTGCTTTGGAAATGATGCCTATGCTCTTCTTTTCTTCCTTTCCACCCTTACCTCAACACAGCCCTAATTCCACCAGGACTTCTGATGGGGCTTCCCATCATGTCAGGTGCTGTGCTCACAGACAGATTTCACAAGTGCAAATATCTATGCAGGATTTGGGACTTTAATCACTACCTGAGCAAAAGCAGTGTCCAGTTGAAATTAAAAAAATAAAATAAAATGCCTTTAATGAGGTTAGAAAAATAAAAGCTGAAGGGTTCTGCAGTCCCCTGGTTCAGGCTGTACCTCTTCCATGCGTGCACAGGACCTCACACACCTGTAGCAGAAAAACCCTAACAACAGGGTGGCAAAAAAATGCTACAACAGCCAAAAGTAATAACACAAGATTTCAGAACAAACTGCAAAGGCAGAACGAACCATAAGGCCTGTGAACTACTACACTGGGTGTGATCCTCCTCTAACTTACAACTGGTGTAAATCAGTTTACAATTGATGTAGGACTGATACAGACCTGATGTTGCATAGATTAAACCCCTATTGAAATCAGTGAAGTTAGGCAGGTATAAAACTTGAGGCAAAGGAGTGGAGAACTAATCTGATTATCTCAGAGTTACGAAAACACCATTTATTTTCAGAATTGACATACTTTGTGGTTTCTGCTGCTCGGCTCTCCAAACATTCCCTTACACTGAAAGCGCACTTGAAAACTTTAAAGATTTATTGCACAGCCCTCAGTTTGGGTAGGTAATTAATTGTGATGACTATTTATTTTGGAGCTGCTTTTGTGTATTTTTGGAGGAAGAAGGAAGTTTGCTGCCAGGCAAGAAGGAATCTTTGTTTTGCTTCTTACAATTTGTGGCTATGTCAGTGGCTGACGCATGAAGTTATAGGAATAGCTGCAATTGCTTTTTTCCTTTGTGAAAATGAACTGAGCATTTCCTAGTCCTCAGTTTTTTGTTATTTTTTTTTTTGCCTCCCAAGACTTTGGCATCTGTTGCTGTCAGATAATTTGTGGCACGGCCCACTTGACCCTTGGTTCATAGGTCGTCAGAATCTATATGAAGGGGGTTATTCTCTGCTATTGTTGAGCAAGGGATTTACATCCTAACTCGTATTAATGCTTGTAAATCTCTCATGCATCATTGACAAGAGGAGGCCTAAATTACAATCATATTTGCTTATGAATACTACCAGACCCCTGACACAATCCAAACAGGCATGGAAATGGAATATTTGAGGAAGATGAAGTTTCAAGTGAAGTCTAACAGGAATCTGAACCCGCAAACCTTCCAGGAGTGCAACTAGTTACATACTTAGAAATACATTATTAATTGTTTTAGGAGAAGCAAAATGTTTAGGAGAGGTATTGCAGCCTTGTGGCAACTGAGTCACACAGTGGAGACACAGCTGCCTGAGCAGTGAGGGTGAACAGAGGGAGCTGCAGCAAGCCCTGGACCTGCTGGAATCAGGCGGGGAGCTCTGAGAGGAACTCATCGTCACAGGCAGTTAAGCTGTTGTTGATAGAGCTTAAGAAAAAGAGCAATGTGAAATCAAATACACTTACAAACACTACAAGCAGGCATGTTGCAGTCCACTCTCTAAGATCTATTTTTTATTATAACCATCTCCATCTTGGTGTCAGGCATTTGAAGTAAACCAGATATTTATTTTGAAAATCATAGGAAAAGCTCCTTTTTTTTAAACTAATGCTTTTAAGAATGTCACTGGCAATCGATATTCCTTTGAGGAGAAATCCTTGAGTAAGATGTGCATTTCCTCAAACAAGAACAAATCCTGTGATGAATTCTGTGTGCCCTGCCTTTATTCGGTTATCATTAAATCCAAACTCATCTTGAATCCTTAGAGTCTGTACTGAGGAAGGAGTTCAACATTTGGCTAACAAATTGATTGTGAGTGATTTAATCACCTTAAATGCAGAAGAGTTCTTGGTAACCATAGAAAAGAATATCTCAACACATAGCACTTCAGAATTCAAGCTAAAGTCTAAATAGTTTCGTTAATTCTGATAATAATATATACTTGTCTTCCAATTGTCAAAAGTAAAAATCAAAGACAGTGCAGTCAGTTAATCTGCAATTAAAAACAGTGTATCCTTGCATATTCAATGATAAAATTAAGATATCTAATGACTGAACAAATCAGAGCTCCCAATTTTATCTCTGATTTTACCTTGTCAGGACTTTTTACTGCTTTTTTCACCCTGTAGGAGCACACCTACACAGAGTCTACACTTCCCTAGATACAACATCAAGGACATTTTCCTCAGGTTGCTAAACTGAGGGACTGAGGGACTGCAGGAGAGTTCCCCACTCCTGCAATGGGTCCCTCTGGCCCACAGGAGCTGGGGCTGCTGCATCAGTCCATTCTCTGTCATTGCATTCATTGCCACAAACATTACAAGTTCAAAAATGGAACAAATTTCAATAAGCTTTTCTTCCTAGAAGCAGTAGTCTGTTTTTTTGAAAAAATCCTTCACAACAGTTTTCTCACGTGCCTAAAAATATTTTTCATTATTATTGAAGAAGCTGAAATATTATATAAAAGTAATTATTTACAATTATCAGTTATTTATGAACAATTTATTTCCTTTCTCAGATATTCATGAATATTTGCCAAGAAAGTTTTTGACAGCTTGGTGTCCTTTAACTTAGGACCTATTTGTTTCAGTTCAGATGTTCAGTAACTGATGATAATGTTATATACATCATAGATGTTTCAAAGAAAAAAACAGATACATCTTTCTATGTGAGGAGCAAAGACTGTTCCCACACTGGTTATCTCATCTAATTCTTAATGAGTGATGAATATACGATAAATTTTATGTTACTTATAGGGTTACAGATGTATGTGCATATACATAATATATCCTATACCACGGATACATTATTAAGCCAGTATAATCACAAGGAACAAAAAAGGGATATTAAAGAAACACTTATAAATTAAGTGCTGTCAAAGATGTGTATGTGGGTTTAAGGCTGTCCATTTTACAGATATTATGTCTCATCATTTAAACTCCAAGTTAAATATCAGAACAAATCACTCTTTTGCAGGAAATAATAGAAAAACAAAGAAATGTAACTTAAGCACAATTCAATTAGATGCAAGGGAATTGAGCACCTCAATTCTTAATGAAATTAATGATCTTTTATAATCACAAATGGCCAGACCTTAATTTTACTTGCTATTTAAAAGATGACACCTAGAGTAAAGTCATGTCCCATAAACCATTAAGTGTCTCTGGGATTCAGGAAAGACTGTCCCTTCCTGGATTAGTAAGAGTGTCTTGACACACCTTTAATACTTCCAATACCAAGACAGCTCAATTATGACTGCAAGATTTTGATTAAAAGGTAAGTGGAGCATCCCAAAGCCAAATGAGATCAAGCAAAGGGCACTCATTAGCTTCAGTGGAATATGGCATCTGCCTGCAAGTCTCATCAACAGCCATTGTCAAATGCAGCCACTTTGAATTTTTACAGACTCGTTTATAAGTAAGCCCAAAATAACAGGGGAGTGATTTTAAAAATAATGTTAACCTTAATTAAATATTAAACCAGTTTTTCCTTATGTCTGAGCAAAACCTACATCTCCCTGCAATCCCTTTACCTTCTGTTAACCATCCGTAGAATATCTTATTTTACTCCTTTCCCCAGATATCTTTCATCAATTTTATGCCTATTGTCTCACTAATTTAAGGGCTTATCAGAAAGAATTTGACATAATGCATTTTAATAAACTGTTAGAATTTTCTTCAAAACAGAAATCTTTCCACCAACAGCTGAGTTAGGATTGACTTCCAAAAAAATTACTCACAATAAAAAAAGATAAGCTTTCACTATCTGAGAAATATCTGAGAAAAAATAGTGTGAGAAAGTTAATAAGTTGGGAAAGTCACCCCAAATTTTAGTTACTGAAGTTGGGAGGACAGGGATTCTTGTGCAATATAGGATTGCACAAAAGGAAGAGGTCAAGTATCCTGGGATTTTGGTTTCACCCAAATAAGTATAGACTGACTCGTGGCATTGACTTCAAGCTTGTACAAACAGATGTAAGATGAAAAAATGAATGCAGCAATATTAGAAATGTCAGTGTATCAGAGCCTGAACAATAGCAGGATTTCGGCAAAACTTCTCCCCTATTTTGCAAACGCTGTAAGCTTTCTGAGCTGAGCAATAATGACTATTTCTTCATATCCCCTCATTATAACTTTCCGACAAATAGTTCTTGACAGTAGAGTCGTTATCCCAAACTTCTAGAATACAGAAAATTATGTATGTGGAGACACTTTTGTTCTTTCTGTGAGACCCTCACTTTACCAGATGGTAAATTACTGCATTTTTCCTCCTAAAGGCCTGGGAAGATGTAGCCCATACTGACTTAATCTGAGCTTGATGAAGTGGTTTGTATTTAAGATAACAAGATTAGATTATCACAGTTTATTAGTTTAAAGTCTTTCTGACAGAGCCTTGTGTTACCTGATATTAAACCATGAATCATCTCTGCGTGCACTCCACGGGCCAAGTTCTCCCCTGGCATAAAATGACACAACTGCACTGATGTCCTCCCTCAGAGCTACCCTGGCCAAGCCCAGCTGAGGATCTGGCCCTTCTCACACAATATGTTATTGAAACATCAGCCTTTAGAGAGTTCACCAGCCTGATCTCCCTCACCAGTCCTGGTTAGCCATGCCCTGGGGGTAGCCATGGTAATCTCATTTCAATCTGTACTTCTGGAATGGAATTGTTTGGAAGTAATTCTTTCAGCTGCACACCTTGCTTTTGGGACCTTTGCCAAGAGGCTTCTTGCTCAGTTTTGAAATAAAGACTCACATCTCTACTGAGATTTTGGCTCCATTCCCTGTTGCAAAATTTTCAGTAAGTTATTAGGTGCATCATTACCCCATTTCATTTCCTGGCTGTTCTGACTACCGCCCTCCTACTTTTACACTGAACCCACCAAGATCTTTTCCTCAGCCCTCTCCCTGAGTACCTGATCCAAGTCCCACTGAACTCAATTCAAAGTTCCCCAGCAAGGTCCCTCAGACTCCTAGGAGAAAATAAAGAAAAATATCTAAAGTTTCTGATCATTAAATCTCTTATGCCACAGGTTGAGATGCACAGAGAAGCAACAGGGAGATGAGATTTTCATCACTGCAATGTCTTCTACAG
The DNA here is from genome assembly GCF_000277835.1 of Geospiza fortis. Lineage (NCBI taxonomy): Eukaryota > Metazoa > Chordata > Aves > Passeriformes > Thraupidae > Geospiza > Geospiza fortis. Next base: position 7,183,512 of record NW_005054298.1, on the reverse strand, counting down.
GTTTTCCTTTGCCTCTGTACCTGCAGGAAGAAAATCTCTTGGCAAGCACCTGGTTAATAGACTTTATTTGGACCATTCTGCTTCCTGATGAAAATGAGCAACTGACTGCACTGGAAACTTTCTACAATTTGCCCAGGTTCATAATTTTCAAGGAGAGACAAGATTTTGAAGATGTGAAATAACTATTTGTGGTCTCTAAGTTTACTGTGGGTCTCTGAAGTTATTCCATAATATACCAGTGGGGTATCATACTAATTCATATTTCTGCATTCTCTGTGTTCAGTCTCATGATGTGCCTTGTTAGGATGAAGAGCAGGAGAAAAGATGAGCATGCAGACACGTTTCCCTGAAAAATGCACATGGTTCATCCTTTGGATTCAAACAGTTGGCTGAAAAAAAAAAAGACTTTTCTAGAGAGAAGGAAAAACTGGATGGAGTGGGAGTATCTTCCATCCAAATGTACATACTCCTGAAGGCTGATAAAGTCTAATCTTTCTGAACACACAAAAAAAATCAAATAATAGATCTCTCCTTTGCCTTTGCCTCCAGCCCACATCTTGGACTCTGGTAAATAATCTCACTTTCTCTTTCTGGACTTCTGCCCCTTGTCTGTATGTCCTCTGCTTCCCTCTCCTCACTTCAGCAAATATTCCTCAATGGCCAGGCACTTGCCCGTGCTGTTTGGGTGATGACATGTTTCTTGGCTCTGATTTGGAGACTGCTACAGTTTCATAAGTGACTGTAAGTGCTTCTTTTCAGCTCTCTGGAACGAAGGGCAGCTGTTACACCTTGGGCCTCAATAACATTTTGTCCAGCCAAGACCAACTTCTTCATCACCTCATTGAGCCAGCACTGCTCCTGAGCACTCTGTTGGCTTGTCCTCTGGACTCTAACATCCTTCTGAATCTGCTGCTTTCCTCTTCTCCCATTGCTGTGGTACTTCCTTCAGCTCAAACAGTCACAAAAATGCTCATGGAAAATGTCACTAAAATCCCCTTCAATGCTTGCTTTTCCCCCAGGTCTTAAAACCTGACTGTGTTTTGGATGGAGATTGTTGTTGTTTCAGCTCTTTGGTTCCATGCTACTGCTTGTATTATTATTTTACAAAAATAATACAATTTTAACTCCCAGAAACCTACCTGATTGTTTTTTTCAATTTCTTTGCTCGTACAGACTAACAGCTTGGATGTCTTCTGGATCCTGAGCAACAGAACCTGCCCCATGTGACACCCTGTGTTTTCTCAGAAGTTATTCACCTCACTGTTAGTGGTCTTCAATAGAAAACCTCTCAAAACAAAAGTAGGCAAAAAATGCACCCATGAGAAATTGTGTATGTTTGGTCCTGGAGCAGAAGATCGGGAGCAAAAGTTGGTTGAGGTTTTTACCTCTGACTTGACAGGGAACTATTCGAGGGCATATCAGAGAAAGCAGAGATTAATGAAGGATTCCTAGAACAGTAGAAGAATTCCTACTTTAAAAACTTTTTTAGGGTAACAGCACTAGTTCTTCAAAGAAAGGAATGGCTCTGCTGCGAAGTGTTTCAGAATATTAATTATCCAGTTTTTGCCAAGTGTTTGGAAACAGAACCATGGAATAGTTTGGGTTGGGGAGACCTTTAAAGGTCATCTAGTCCAAATCCCCTGCTGTAAGCAGACACATCTGTAATTCCAGCTGGTTGATCAGACGCCTGTCCAAACTCTCCTTTAACGTTTCCAGGGATGAGGCTTCTGCTGCTGCCAGAGACTCAGCTCTGGTAAATCACTTGGGAATCCTCTCCCTGACCTCAGCTCCTATCCAGACCAGATCTCAACAGAGATTTTAAAAGATTTCTTCAGAAAAGCATCAGAAACAGTTTCAATTCAGTGCTGGGAAATGAGACACTCGGCACTAACAGATTTAATATTCATCTTGTCACATACTAGGTTGCCCTACTGATCTTTGAGTTGCTCACATAAAAAGCATCCTATTGAGTTTCTGCTGAAATCTCTTGAATGCTCAGCAGCACAACCATGCAGAGGAATATACATAACAGGAAATTATTTTTTCCCCAAAATTTTGATGCACTGTTTGCAGATAAAATGGCAAAATACAGTAAATACATGCTTATGAGCACATTCGATTGTGTACTTATAAAAATATTCATCTTATAAGCACTTTATTTGAAATTTCTGAATATTAAAACATAAATTAAATTTTGTTATCTATGTGTACTCAACTTTGTTTGAAATGCTATTAGAGCTGCAGGCTGTTTAAACAATAATACTCTGTATGTCTAGAAAGACTTCCAGGCTTCATGAGGGCTTTTTTCAGGCTCTTCATAGACATTAATTAAAGCTGTGAGAAACTGTGTTCTTGGTACTATTTACACCTGTTTAATACTACCTCATGTGCTACATCTGAGGTCAAACAGCAAATCAGTAACAAAACCAGTGTCAGAATTGGAGTATCAGAACTCCCGAGACCTGCCTGAGCTATTGGACATTGTCTTCCACCAGACCATACTATCAGTTATAGAAAATAACTTTTGATTGCTCAGAGAACCATCTGAGTACAGTTACTATTAACACTTATCATAAAAAGCTGTGTAAGCAGACTGAAGGAAAACCCCCCCAAACTTGTAAATGTGCTATTGACAGGCAATTTCATTAAATCTGGTTTCACTCTATTTGGGTTATATATTCCATTTCATAAAAACCTTATCGTAAAGATCTAAATCTGTGAAGAAAGACATTAAGCAATTCTTTATTATCTCTGCTGGTCCATTAAAATAAATCTCATCTATCCCTTCCCCTATTATTCCAGGGAGTGCAAGGGCTGATGTATTTTGGCATAATTGCTTTGGCATCCCAGGTTTATTCTGTCACTGCTGTTGTGCAAGTGCAATATTAAAGGAGTAATCATCTTCTTTCTGTATGGCCCATCACCATGGTATATAAGCAATATACAGTCTGCAGATTTTGTAATAGGTAAACTTTTCAAAAATTTTTATTGGCAATTTTTTTGATAAAGGCACATGTCAGACTGCATCCAGTTTATTCATACACTGTAAGGTGTTCTCTGGCTTCCTAATTTATTAACAATGGTCATTTGTTACACTGACAACTTAGAAAAACAGATCACTTAGAAGTTATGATGGGGTAATTTTGCTTCTTGGAGCCTCTGCAATGAATCACCATTTTCCCTCCCTCCCTTGACCTAATTTCAAAATCATATACCTGTGTAAAATACTGTGATGAGAATTGTGTCTAATTATCTTCTAAATTTTTCTTTTAATTGCTAGAAGGATACCCATTCTTGAATAAGGGAGGTATTAATGATGTAATAGTGTTAGAGAGTCCTTGAAATCTAGATTAATTATTAGTTGTGTGGACTTCTGAGAGTTTTTGATGTATTCATTTGCATTCACAAAGATGGCTTTTTAATTAAAGAGAGTTTTTGAACTTATACAAATGAGCCTTTTGCAAATGTCCCTAGAAACATGGAAAGTGTTAAAAGTGAGAAGAATCGAAATTTTCCTGAAACATTACCTCCTGCTGCAAACACTGAATGACCAAAAGCATTTGAAACTCCAGACCTCATGTCAGCAGCTCCAATGGATCACCAAGACCAAGCAGAATTACAAAAGCCTGTGCTTGTTTCAAATACCACAGAAATGGTTCTGTACAAAAGAGCAATGTCAGAAAAGCTGATTTCCATTTCGGCTTCCACCACAGCATATGTTTCTACCTTTACCTGCATGCTTATTTTTTCCTCTTTAGAAATTAGATCCTCTTTCCCAAGGACTCCAATGTTAAATGTTTCCTCATTGTAACTCTTATGATCCCTTGTTGCCACCTCAGACTTCTGGTTTTTCTTTCTTTCTTTTTCTTTGTTCGAGATCAAGAGAACAAACCGAAAGCTCTGAGTCTCCAGGTCTGTTTCACAGATTTATAAATGGTACCATATTTCCTGTATTATAGCCATTCAGTTCTTAATGCAGCCTAACATCTAATTTACAATTTTGACTGCTGCTACATATTGAATTTGAGCAGATGTCTTTACTGAGCTGTCCATAGTGATGCCTAAATAATTTTCATCAGAAGTTCACAGCAAATTTGGATCCCAGAGGAGCGAATATGTATTTTTATTTGTACCTTCTAAAGTAAATGATTTTGTAAAGAAGTGGAATCTCATATGGCAGAATACTGTCTGATTTCCTCATTTTTGTGAGATCTATCCAGATCCACTCATACACCCCTGCCAGGGCTGGTTGCCTAATTTCACTTTTCAGCATGAGCAAAACACCAGCCCCTTACCACAACTGTGCTTCTAGTCCAGAACTGGGACCTTTAAACCTCCTCCATGGTCCTGTCTCTTCCACAGTTCCCACTCACACACAAAACGGTAATCCAGACTTATAAGTGTCCTTAGTTTGGTCTTGTGATGACTTTTTAAAGTCTGTATCACAGATACCCACTGATCTTCCCACATCTCCTCTTGCTTAAGTCTTTGTAAAGGGGAACAAAACACATTTATTTGCATCTATTTCCTCCTATGCCTTTCTTGAAGATAAAGCAGTTCAGAGTGCAACTATAATCTTCATAACTTTTCTTGTGTGCTTAACCTGGCCATTATACTATATCTAGTATATAGTGAGTACATAATATATACTAGATATATTATATATATAGTATATAGTAGAATGGCCAGCACTTGCTACCTAGCCAAATATACAATATCCACTTAGAGCACATCTATTTCCTCTTTCATTTCCAGGAGAATTAATATTTGATCTAAATTTCCCTAAAACAAAGTAAATATTTGACTGAATCAGGGCTATTTTTTTATTTTTACTGTTGTTCGTGCCCTCTGTTTCCAGGTCTTTTGTCTCTGATGCTGTCTAAATTTGATGACGTGCCAGGTACAGGGTAATGTAGGTATTAATCTTTCAATTTGTTAGAAAATAACATTAAATGCAATTCTAGTTCCCATTCCTCTTCTCTGTTTATTCATGTTTTCATTTTTGAAAGTGCTCCTTTTCTGTTTTGAGGCACTCAAATAATTTCAGCCTCTGGTTACTTGTTTTTCCAGTTTCTTGCAGTTCTCAGACATGGAGCCATATATTCCCACCTTCCAGAAACTTCTCCTTCTTTGCTTCACTTGGGTAAAAGTTTAATTTTCAAATCATATTTTCTGTTGGTTGAATAGACAGTTGCAGCTTGGATTTTGACTGTTTCTTCCCTGGTAGCTTTCCTGCTCTGTAATTGCATTTGGTAGTGAAATGTGAACACTATCCGTGGTTCTGTCAGTATTTCCTTAAACATATTCCGTGTTGATTTCCCCCCCTGAATTTTCCCTTTAGTGTGTTTCTACAGAAGTAAACAATGTATTTTTTTTCCTTCCCTTTCACATGCATACATATCCAGGTGTAAATTCCTTAAAAGCCAAATTGTGCTTGTTCATGCCACCAGCACAGTGCTATTTAAGGTTTCGTACCTTGTACCAGCTCATGTCCTGCAGCAGTGGGGTTGTTCTGAGCTGCAGCACCTCCTCTCACCCAGATATTCATCTCCCTGACCACCTTCTAAGGCAAGGCTCAACCAGCCAAGCCAGGACACACAAAGGCATTTGTTCTTCACCAAATATTTGTTTTTCCAGCAACCTGCAGCACTGGAATTATTTCTATTGCAATTCCACTGCTCTTGGTTTTCCTGTGAAATGGGAATTTTACCTGTGAGGTTTCTGCATCAAGGTCTGCATGAAGACCTTGAGACCCCCCCCTGAAGTTCTCCTTGAAAAACAAGAGGAAGAAAAACACACACCTGAATGAATATTTAATAGCTGGAGAGTCAGGTCCCAGGAGATGAGACCTGGAGGCTCAAGTTGTGATTGTGTCTGCTTTTGAGGGGCACCTTGAACCTGAACTTCTGACAGCTGGGTGAAAGATGCAGTCAACAGACTTGTGGAGTCTGTCTTAAACCTGCTTCTCTTTTTTAGAATAAAAGTAAAGATTATTATTACAAAATGTGAGCAAGTTATTGATCACTGGTTCCATCACTAATTTGTCTTTCTCACTTTCTTTGAAAGCTTTATTCAAATTGATATTTTTCTGGGAAAGATTTTGCTTTCTCCAAGACAGACTCAAGTGGAAATACTAGAGAATCTAAAAATTCCCCCACATATCCAATTCCATTGAGCCATCTTCTTTTAACCTTCACAGGTGAATATCTGCACTTACCTTCAGAAAACATTTTGCTTTCCTGTTGGGTTGTAGATATTTACACATCCCTGA
>NW_005054298.1:7144581-7177179 GCF_000277835.1 Geospiza fortis | reverse complement strand
TTGTGTATAGAATTCATCTGGTTTTAACATTTCCTCAAATCTTTGGTTTAAATAAATCTTCCCAAAATATTCATGGTCTTCCTTGAAGGCACTCTGTTTTCATGTTGCTTAAAATGTAAACCATCCGTGCAATGTAAATGCAAACCTCCAGGCAATTCATTTTCTAATTTGTTTTCTCCCACATTGGAAACACAAGAACATGTACTTCATTTACATCTATTATTACTATATTATAGATATTGTTATTATTATTAACATTATTATTATTATTTACTCTGGGGGTGCTAGGTACCCTCAGGCAGATACATTGTAAACTGAAACCAGATGTCCAACGAGTTGATGGCAAGATTTCCAAGCAGGACTGAAATCTTTTCCTAAAATTCACGATGCTGTGGATAAACTATCGTGTGTGACAAACAGGGAACAGATCACGGCAAGCCCGAAATTATGTCACTTATCTCCTTGTGTTCACACAAAACTCTCACTTTTCACAGTTTTAAGTTTGCTCTTCAAACGCAAAATGAAAAAATAACAAAACAATTAGGGAAGGTAAGAGGCTACAGTAGGATTAGAAAACAGGGAAGGTACATTCGGAAGCCATTAAAAACCCAGTGCTACTAACTAAAGCTAGCTTTAAGATAGTCCCTCCTGGGAGGACACTTCAAAGATCCTCAAATAAAAAAGGCAATTTATTGGCTAAGCGATCTTCTTAGAGGCCCCAAATTTCCTACCCAGCCCATTTGTTTTCCATCCCTCTTAAATTTTTAAAGTCACCTTTGCAATTGCTCAAGATCTTTAAGGAATTTTTTTTAGAAATTACACTAATTGGCCTATTTTTACTCCCCTCTCTTTGCCCTTAAAGACTACGAAGCTTGGTGCCTAAAAATAAGTCGGAGTGAGACGCAGTGTGTTCTCTCCAGATGGAGGGGATCAGCTCGGGAGTTCCCCGCGCAGCCCGGGCTCTGCACGCTCCCTGCGCTCCCGTTCTGCTGGTTTAACCATTGCAGGGAGGGAGAGCAGCACAACACCAGCCCCTTACCACAACTGTGCTTTTAGTCCAGAGCTGGGACTATTCCCACCCACACACACCGGGGCTGGGCTCTCCCTCTGGCCCCTGGCACCCCCACACTCAGAAATGCTGCAGCAGGATGAGGAAGTGTTGCTACGTTTCTCTTTGCACAGAAAAAAAAAAGCAAGGCGCAATTCTTTTCAAGGATATTTCTGGGTTTTACATTCTCTGAACCTCAGAGAAAAAAACCCAACAATTCTTATCTCATTTACGGCTGTTGTTGTTCACAAGTGGAATGCATAGTGGAAAATTGTTTACCTAAAAAGAATTACTTAAATTCTAGTGTGAGTGTTTTGATTCACTGACCAGTTGAATCAAAGAGCGTGTGTGTCAGGGTGTCAGAATCTAGGACATTCCTCTGGCTGCCCTGGATGGCTCAAGACCCTGGCAGAGGGCTCAGAGACCTTGGCACGGAGTCAAAGACACCTGAGCCGTCAATCTTAGCCCATGGAAAAAGTTACCAATTTTGTGCGACGAGTTACAAGCCACAAGGGTTTGAATAGAGTGACAGTGAATTTGTCACAGGGTGAAAAAGTAGAATTTTGGGGTTTTTAGAATGGGGGTTCAAGAGGCAAGATGGAGGAATCTGGGCATGTCCTGTCTTCTTCTTGTCCTCCATCTTCTGCTGTGATGTTGGCACTTTTAGATTGGTTTAGAGTAGAGACAGACTGTCTAACACAGGTGATAGGTATTGGAAAATTATTATAAATAAAGTACACATAGTTTTTAGAATAAAAAGATAACACTGCCTCGAGGGCGATCAGTGTGCCTCAACCCGACCTGCTGGACAGACCTCAACAGGTCTGAAAAAGAATGTATCAGATAAGAGAAAATAAATAACCTTGAGAACCAGAGCTGAGGAATCCTGACTTCTTCTTCGAGTGCAGGGCTGGGAAAAAAGGCTTTTTAATACCTTGGGAGCCTTTCCAACAACAACAAACCTGACATCGGGATTGTCAGCTAATAGTCATGAGATGCTCTAAAGTAAAAGTGCAGTTGTGTGTGCAGTTGAGTACTTAGAAAATTCAGTTTAAATGAAATGTAACATAGTATAGTATAATATAAAATAATATAGTCTAAAAAGTAATTAATTAACCTTCTAATAGCAATGAAGTCCTCCTCATCATCCCTCTCCTTTGTCAAGAACAAAAATATCTACTATAAGGAAGAACTGAACCAATCTCTCCCCAAAGCTCTCACTGTGAGCCGGGGGCTGATGGCAGCATTTAACACCCGCAGACTGGCATTGCTTCATGTTTCCATTCCAAACAAAGTCACCCACCTTTGTCACTGGAAGGACAGACCTGTAACAGTGAACAGGGAAGAGATGCTGTTGTGGTGTGAAGCCTGATCCCAACGAGCTATTCTCACGGGCCTCTTCAAATGATACATTAATTTTCTGCAGCACTCTCAAAAATACTGTGATATATATCTTATACTTTGCCCTTGAAAGAATGTGGCAAATTATATCATGTAAAGGCAAGGGACTGTCCCCACACCCTGTGCTTGGACATTGAGAGGTACCCAGAGCAGTCAAAGTGCTGGTTTAGCTGCAGTGAATCCTGCAGTGCTCTGCTCCCCTGCAACAGTCACAGCCTGCGCTGATGGGGCTGTGTTGGTTTTCTGCCTTCCCTACATGGGCTTGAACATATAGGAGAAAAAAAGCATAATCTCCCAGACCACCAGCTGGCAAGGAGGTGAGAAGCTAGACCTAGTAAAAAAATAAAGTATGTGCTTAATATTAAATCTGAGAATCTCACTAAATTTGCATGTGTTAAATGGTGACATTTTTATAGGACCATAGGGCACACTTAGAAGGTGAAAGTTCTCAGCATAAACACCCATTAAACAAATGGGACTCATTTGTCCATATTTGTTTGAACAGAAAATGAAGAGAAGTGTTAATTGAACTGTTTGAAATTGTTGTTTGACACTACAAGCTTCCAGGACATACAAACAGGCTAGACTTGAATCATGTGCACTGTTCCAAGCTGAAAATACATACAAATATCTGAGAGATGTAAATGTAAATCGGGATAGTAGGACAATATTTTACTTTTGGAATTTTGGGTAGGGGCTGATTTTGGCAGGGAATAAAGAGTGCACCACCTGCCTTTCACCTCTATAACACTGTTCATATTCTCATCAGCTCCTTCTAATGAGCAGGGAGGAATGGGTTATTAAACTAGCCAACCAGTATTTTCAATAGGTACCTGCTAAAAAAGGGATTTACACAGGAGAAGCTAAGAAAGTTGTAGAGGTACGGCAGACAGAAGAGGCCACAAAGTGTTGAATCTTTTGTAGATTAAACCCAACTTATTTCCCAGACATCAAAAGATACTTTCTGACTTTTCTGGGCAATGTCTGTAATCTCTGTTATTCGTACATTCACGAACTGCTGGAGCCCTCAGTGGCTGCTGATTCCTGCAGCTCAGGGGCCCAGGGTCTGGCACAGCCCCACACAGGCTGGGAATGCACCAGATCCAGAACATTCAGTCCCACTTGACATCTTTAACCTGAGTTCCAACAACCTATTTCCTTGTGCAGGTGACTGAGGAGGAAGGGAGCAAAGCAGGATCAGAACCAATCTGGTGTCTCCTAATACCTGTCTATGGAGGAGAATTTAAATGACATTTCAAATGAAGAAGAAAAAGATCCCCCTTGTCTAGTTTGTGCTGAATACTTTTCCCCATGCTATTCCTCATGTTTAATTTTTAGTCATTTGCACTCTGATAGAGATCAAAGACTTCTGTCAAAATACAGTTTGCACTGAAGTAGGTATTTTGCAAACATACAGGGAGATATTTTTCTCCCCTGGTGTATCAAAATTTAAAACTAGTCTGAAATGACTTGTGGAAGGAGTGATTCCAACAGACTTCTGCCTCTTGATTGCTTGCATTTTAAAAAGAATTATAGTAAAATGGTCTATTTTCATTTTCTGTGTCTATAAAATGCGCCTTATAACCCTTGACTTGCAGAGATATTTAGCAGCAACAAGCAAACATAGGAATGATAATTCAAAAACTGTTACAGAAACAATCAGTGAGCAGGTTCAAAAGATCTGAGCTGACATTGCATGACAAGGTGCTATTTTCCTGCTAGAAGGCATTTTATGTCAGAGAAACATTCAGTAGCCTTTTAGAATTTTAGCTGAATGAAGTGAGAAAATAAGTTCAAGATTTTTTAGGAGACCAGGTGAAAATTCCAAAAAAAATACAGGTCAAAATGAAAGGATTGCTTAAAGCCCTCAGGAGTGGAGTGCCCTGTATATCTCTCTATCATTCTATCTGCATGAAGGGAAGATCACTTGCAGGCTGGCAATGAGGAATTGTCACCTCAGGAGAAGGGAATCTCTCCTCCCCCAACCAAAGAGAAATATCATCTGATATATTAACACTTCAAGTCTCCCTGTTTTCTAAACAAGTTCAGATGCTTCCTGTGTGTGTTTTTAATAAGGAAAAGATAAATCCAATAGGTAAATTTTAAGACCACATCAACCTTGGCTTTCCAAGCTGAAAGGAGGACATATCTCTATTAGGACAGCAATGTGTAACACCAATAAAATATTTCAGAGATGCTGTGTGTCCATTTACCAAAACCAAACAAGCACATGACCAAAGGGACTCTGCTCTCACTAAAAGATTTTTCTGTCCAAATTATTCTTCTGTTTGCATCTAGGATCACCCTTAAGCCTGTTTCCCTTCACCTTCTGAGGGATGCTGCCTCAAACCTCCACCCCTGGAGAGTCAGAGCAAGATTCTGTGTCCCCTCTCACATCCCTGAAGTTAACCCCACTGCATGGACAGCAACTAGAATATTTCCTGGCACAGCCAGGAGCAGCACCTGTGCTCCTGCAGGCAGCACCCTGGGAGTCCCCAGCAGCCCTTATCCCCCAGAAACCACCACATCCTCCCCTCCTTGTCGTGGCCATTCCTCCTCAAAAGCTCACACGTATCCCTTACAAGCATGCTTGCCACTTCAAATCTGTTTTCCCACAGGACTTTTTGCTTTATCATAACAATCTGTTACCATTAGCTGGACTGCCACAGACTGTCCAGGCTCTTTTATGTAGGGTGGGGGAAAAGCCCTTCCACCTTTCCACTTCAGATCCTTATTTCTCTGTCTGCAAAAATTCCCCATGAGAATGTTGCTTTTATTGTTGCTGTATATTTTTATCTTGCCCTTTTATACTCAACAAATTGCTGCCCCCTCCCCATGCCACCTGTTCTCACCTCTGGCCAGCACTTCCTTCAGCTTTTAATTACCATTTCACTTACCTGTTATGACTCTATGCAGAATCACTGGCACTAGAAAACATGCTGCACGTTGCTCTCTTGTCATTGAGATGCTGGCTAGACTGGTTGTTGTCTTGGCCATGGGGACAGGATTCCACTCAGAGACCCTAAGCAATTATCTTTCTTCTACCCCTTTGAGGTTGGAGCATAGTATTGGTAATTAAATTCATACTTCTGTTTGTTGTGGTTTTTTTCTTATATGTTCCCATTTCCCAGAAACCTTAGGCAAAGGATTTTCTGCCAGGATGAGGCAGAAGGATCTGAGGCTGGTTTGGCTTAACTCTGGAATACAATCTGGATTTAACAGTTACATGGTGAATCATTATGTATTTTTATTTTTTATTAAAAAAAAAAAAAAAGCCCTAGATATTTTGTCGAGCAATTGAGTCTTTATTAGGTCACATCCACTGTTTGCTACACCAGAGCCTGCCTGGAATGCATTTTTTTCAGGGCAAGATATTCAAAGGCTAAAAAAACTCCTGGCTAAAACCATCAAGAAGTGGGCAGAGGGAAGGGAAATCCCCTGGGATGGGTCCCCTTGGCTGGAACCACTGGCTCTGTTTTGCACTCTGCCAGCCAGGCGCTCTTCTCTCTTTTACATTTCTGGGCCTTGTTTGCTGCCACACACCACAAACCCCAAGCAAACAAAACTCTCTCTTAGTATTTCAGGCCATTGCCAGGCTCTTGTGCTGTGAGCTGCCAACCCCTATCTGAGTTCTCAACTGCACAGGCCCTCTTCTCCCTGCCAGATCCCTTTTTCTATGCTGACGTGCCATCTCCCTCCTCCCCTTCCTGATTTGTTTATTCCTGAAGCCGTTCATTATTTCCCCATTTCATTTCACTGCAGAGGTCCAATCCAAGGCCCATTGAAACGTTTCCATCAGCTTCAGTGGGATTGGAATCAGGCCCAACATCTTTGTCTCTCTCAGGCATCCTTTGCTGCCTCTGGGTCAGAATTTCTTCTCTTTTTGCAAGGCCTCTTCTTCCCTCCTCTTTTCATTCAGGGGTATGGAATATGCTATGGAATCTCCTCTCTCCTGCCTGGCCCACCCATACTGGCAGAGATATCTGATGGCCAGCAAGACAGAGAAGAAGAAGGTGTAGAAATTGCAGGGCACAAACCTTGGCTGGAGGTAGAACAACCTCTCAAAAGGTTTGGTATTTTCAATTTACTTTTAAGATGGCTCTCATATTTGGCATTATTTCTTGGGTTTTGCCACAGTTTTGTGCAAATGGAACAATTATCAGCTGCACAGAAGACGCAAACCAGACAAATGGTGCATTAAGTTGCTGCTGAAGGATGAAAGTTTCACAGGTATGATGTGGAAGAGGACAGCCTTGGATGGTGTACACCTCCACTGTAATCAAAAGCACTTTGGAGATTTACAGCAGGTAAGTATTTGTCCGCAAAAATACAAATCCAAATAAGTAAGTTAATAAATAAATAAATATGATTCAGACCTTTGAAAAAAGAAGCCCCATTTGCAGTCATGGGTGCAGTTAAAATTTCAGCTCACACTATTATTTTTTTCCCTTAAATTACACAAAAGGTTGTTACATCTTTTTTAGCAAAGTAACACTCCAGATGCAGGAACTGGTTATAAAACATAGTTAAGAATTTTCATCCCTGCTAAATGCCTTTTCCTACCATAGACATTTCCCCCCCGCGTGGAAGACTCATCCACCTTTCAAGTACCCTCTGCTGCTACAGCTGTTTGTTTGTTTATAGCAGGATCCTCTTTTAAAGGCAGCCTAAAGCCTTTGTGTTTCTCTCTGGCTCCATCATTTTCCCCTTCCTGCTGTGCTGGCAGCCTTGTGCACTGCTCAGCTCCAGGCCTGTGTCCCACCCCTGGGCAGGCAGGGATGAGCTGCTCTGCTGGGAGCCAGGACAGGCTGGGGGGACTCTACAGGAGCAGCCAGGAGAGCACATCCAGCCCCAAACTTCACTCCTTTTGTGGTGCTTTTTCTCTGCTCTGAGAGGTGGAGCTGGAACTTTCCCATGGCAGAGGCGCTGATAATTTGAAGTTTTAATTTCACCATTCCTTCAAATGCTGGGATTGTCTGGGATGCAGTAAACACTCTCTGAGTGTGTGACTGCTCCAAGCCCCATTGAAACCAGCAGGAGTCTTTCTGAACTATTGAATTGCAGACTTTCCTCGGGGTTGTGTACAATGCCACAGACTTAATTACCATGTTCCTGGCTGGATAAATATGCAAATGGACTTTTCAGCTGGAGGGCCTTAAAATACAGGTTGGCCACATGGCAACTAATGACTTGATTTGGGCTATATGCAAACATTTGCCAGCCAAAGGCCTCCTCCTATTCCCATGGAAGGGAAAGGCACAATTATTACCAGCTCCAGGGAAAGCACGACTCAGATGCCTTCTTTAAATAGTGGCCCATGTTCCCAAGCAGCTCAAATCTGTCAGCAGCCTCTCCTCAGCCTTCCCTTCTTCTTCTCCTCTCCCTGATCTGCTGTGATAAGAAAATGTTCACGACACAGATTTTATCATAAAGGGTAGAGATTTATGCATCTGCAGGTTTCACAGCTGCAGGGCAGGCATCTTGGTGCAAAAGCAGCTCCAGCTATATTCAACACATGGGCTGTTTTCACGAAGAAGTGGGAGCCTTTCCCCAGGAGGAGGAAATTTAAATTTACCAACACCACCACTCTCCTCAGCTGTGACTGCGTGATACCACCTCACACTTTCTGTTAAGGTGCTGAGCACGGATTCAGGCTCTCTCAAATCATTAAAGCTGATTTGTATGGCTGATGGTGAAGGGCAGGAGAAGATCCAGCCCCACAAAGCCTGGCTTGCTGACTCAGCTCCATGGGGCTCCAAGGCCAGCTGTAAGCAGGCTTGGTAAATCAGCTTCTGTTACGGGATAAAAACATCTGCTGGAAACCTGATGTCCCTAATAACTCACAATTCCCATACTGTATTTATTGGCATTCATAGTCTATTTTTGACTTTTTTTTTCTCCTATCAAAGAGCTGCAATCAATAAAGAACCTTTTCAGTCATATGCTTTTGAGAGGGCTCGTGTCCAGAGACACAAACCGTGACTGGTGCATTGCTCAAGGAGATCAGTGCAGTGTTTTTCAACAGTGCAGGAAAGCCTGGAGTGTGTGCCAGGAATGGCTTCACAGCAGCTTCTCCTGAGGGGCACCACAGCACAGAGAGGTGCCCTGAAACAGCAAGAGGAATTAGGATAAAAGGACATTTCTCCTCTGCTGCCGTGGAGGTTTTGTTGTGACATGATGAAAGGGTGGGACAGCTGGAGGAGTGGCAGTGAGAGGCGGGTGACAGGAATTTCTGGGAATCTTATCTGGAGGAAGACACTGATAGGACAATATCTGCCAGCTTGTCACCAAGAGCTCTGCCATGTTCTATGCCAAGACATAAAGCTATTTGGACTCACCCATTATTACCATGTTATAATAAACTGCCTAAGGTACAGACCTGTGGTTCTAAATGGCCAATTTTGTGCTGTTACTTTGTATCTTATTTTTCTGAGTGCTGGCAATCAAACACTGAGCTTTCCTTTGGCAGAAAAACATTTAGATAATTGAATATAAAAGCCAGTGATACCATTTTTAGCATGAAGTGAAATACTGTGAGTCCCTTCTGACTAGAAGGTTGAAAAGGGCAGAAGTTGGATGGTGCTGCTCCATTCATGCCTGCAAATCAGCAATTAAGGGATCATAATAAAATACAGAATAATAAGTTATTTGCGAGTTCCCTCTTAAATTACTCCAATTTATGTCAGCAAAGACATCTAAAATAGAGGTTTGAAAACATGGGAGCAACAGTATTACAGCAACCATGCAGTGTGCATTCCAAAGAAATGACAGAGCCTTGCTGCAGTATTTGACACCACAAAAATACCCTGGGAAAGGAGAAAGGTTCAGTGGGCAGAGCAGCAGACAGTATGAAGAGATCCAGAAAAGCAACCAATTGATCTCTATCAATTACAGTTTTCTCCCCACTCTGTGTATTTACTCCAAAGCAGCTTGCAACTCTAATCAGACACAGGGGCATTGATAAGCAGAGGCTGATGACAAACAAGGGAAAATAATATATTAGACAGATACAGAGGTTAAAGTGAGTCAGCAGTGTAAAGTAATAATGTGTGTTCATGTGTGTGCTGGTATGAATGCATGTGTAAGTGTGAAGATGTGTGTGTATTTGGACAGTGGTTGAAAGCGTTAAAAAAGAAATCTATGATTGCCTCTCTAATATTACATTTGTAAAAAAAAAATTAATTCAATCATGGCAGTACCTAAGTACTTGGATTGTTAATTAAGAATCTAAAAAACACAATATCCATGAAAGTATAACTCTTTCCTTGACAATACTGTTGAGAATTAATTGATATTTATGGAAGAAAAGAGTTTTAGATGATCATAGGAGAATCATGTAATTTATATCCACTCAGAGAAGAC
Organism: Geospiza fortis; assembly: GCF_000277835.1. Classification (NCBI taxonomy): domain Eukaryota; kingdom Metazoa; phylum Chordata; class Aves; order Passeriformes; family Thraupidae; genus Geospiza; species Geospiza fortis. The sequence goes on along the minus strand of NW_005054298.1, from coordinate 7,167,368 downwards.
AAGGAGAGGAAAGCTCAAGGTAGCTAGTGCTGGTGAAAGTTTGTTTTTTTTCTGTGAAGTTGTTGAGAACCACACAGGGTGCCTGCCATGCATTAACCTGTTTGGATGAAGATTCACAGCAGGTTGCTTCAGTATATTGGTGTCCTCTGCAAATCATCTGGACAGCTGGGACCATGAAATTTACCCAGATCCAAAAAAAGTTGACCCTCACCAAACCTCAGTGCCCTCTAAGGCCATATGTGCAGACCACTTCACATTTTGCACTTGTTTTGCCACTGTGGAATGACAAAAATGCTCTTGTCAAGTGGACATGAGATTTTCAGGTCCTTCCACACAGAAAACATGTCAGCAAAACTTGTCAGATGTTTTTTAACTACAGCATTATAGACACATTTTCCTTTTTTTTTTTTTGCCATCTTCTGTACCATGAAATAAATAAATAAAGAAAAGACAAAAGCCTGTTTGACTCAATTTTGTGCTTCTGAACCAAGTATAATCCCATCAGTTTGGTCCCATCATTTGTAGTAAACTATTCACTAATCTAAGACAGGTGCCCCTGGGTGTTAACATTTAGTCTCCTAGTAGAAAAGTGGGTGCAAAGTTAAACCACATGTTCTACTTATAAATAAGTGAGGTGTGATTAGGCAAAGTCTTTAAAACACGGGCTCAGACACACACACATGCACACAGGGTTTGCAAGGAAAAGATGCTGACATTTGCAGGCTGTGCTCTGCAGTTATGGTCTGGACTTAACTCTTTGCCAGGTGGATCACTCTGTAGAAATCTGAGGGGCACAAGGTTATGTTGAGCTCATTACTGTGGACAGCTTTTAAAACAAAAGCCATAATATGGACATTCCTGGGATGATGTGTTTCATTAATATTTGCCCACTGCTAGGCTGTGTGAAGAGCTTTGCTTATAGGATACCTTGCAGCTTGTTAGTGTATCTGTACAAAAAGTAGATAAACATGTCCATTTAAAAACATGTGTAAAACTGCTTTAATTTTCATGAGCAACCGCCAATCAGCTGAACTTTACTTTTATTGATGGGAGGAAAAAGTCTAGAAAAAGTCTACCAACTCTCTAAAAATTGCTTTTAATGTCATTTCAGGTGGAAATAAATGCCTAAAGCCTGGAGTGAGGGCTGCAGCAACCCAGCACTTCAAGAACTGTGCCCACTGTATACTCCCTTTTGTACAAAATGATTGTCAAAGGCTTCCAGTTCTGATTTCTGCTTTATTTTCTCATGAAGATTAAAGCTGCTGCTGTGTGGGTGAGTTATAGAGCAGTCAAGACTCCTGGCCAATATGTCACAGCACAACAACATCCAGGACCCTGCTTCCAAATTCAGGGGGGACAGAAAACTCTTTTTGGCTTTGAATTAATTATTGAATACCCTCTGACATTATTTGAAGAAGCAAAGCACAGGAAACATAATCAATGATTTCTGTAAGAGTGCATTTGAAGCTCAAGTTGCAAATGCTTAGAAAGAGGTTAGGAAAGAAGATTTTTTTTTTAAAAAAATTGAAAACAGTTATTGCTGCACTGCTGGTAGCTTTAAAGTCTGAACCATCATAGATCTAAATGTCTTCAAACGTTGGCAAAAGAGAAATGGAAAATTAATGATGCAGTATTTCAACAGAGATGTTCACATCATCCGTTATTGGAGGATCACAGCATTCCAGAGAAATGAATAGCTTATCCCCATTTTGCAGACAACCAGACAGGGAATTTCCGTGGCTCACCTACAACCACTCAGCCTCATGGTGACACTGCTGTGGGTAGAGCAGCTTAATATCTCCTTTCATGTCTACCTAGATGAATTCTACGCACACAAGGAACTACTGCAGCATATCATAGGCTTTCCAGTGCAGAATTATTTACATCTGTGCTTGAAGCCTTGCTTCAGAATAAAGCTATTAAAATTTAAATGTTCCCTCACCCTACAAAATTCAGTAATAAAACTACACTCTTTAGGTGTAAAGAGAAATTTCACTTATTTTTGAACTCAATACACATTCTTATAATGTCTTATTACAAAACAGGAGAGAGTTTGATCTAGGAAGGGAGATGAAGTTGTTTTTTATCGGTAGCGAATATAAATATCCTTTAGGAATAACTAAGATATTAAAAAAGGAAGATTTTAATGATACTATACCAGATGTAGCATGCCAGTAATATGCTTCTGGAAAGAATTACAGATGATGTAGGAAGCAAAATAAAATTGTTAGATCAAAATTGTGAAATGAAAATTGACTAAAATGGATCCTTTTCAGAATTAATTTGCATTGGAAATTGAAAACATATTTTCTTTTCCTTCAAATCTGAGAAACACCTACTGGAAAGTTGAGTCATCTCATGAAATTCAAATGTAGTCATCACTTCTTATCCATCCTCACTAAGTACACCTAAGACCTTGGAGCACAGGCGCACCTCTGCTTGCCAAAAGAAATATTCCTCCCTCCCTAAATGAGGAGACTGCAGTGCTCTGCAGTTCAGATTATTGCCACCTCCCTCCACTGTGCTGAAAAGGAGCTGGAGTGGACCACAAGGCTCTCTGTAAGAGGGAGAAATTAATTCCAAGAGCGTAAATGAAGCCTAAACAAGACCTATGAAATATGTATCTATTACAGATGGGTGGGGTTTTTTCCAAGTACAGTTTCGGATTTTCACCCCTCTCCTCCTCCTATCACATGTTGCTTGTTTTAGTGGTTGGCAGGAGGGAGGGGGAGAGGAACTAACAACATGTGTGCCTATCATCACCCTGACCACTGTGCTTGTACATCTAACTCGCTCCCCTGTGCTTTGTCTGCTTTCTGTCTCTATCCTGCTCCATCCTGCGAGCCCTCCCGTGCCTCTGAGCTCTGCCTTCAGCTGGGCTGCCCTCGAGAGCCGGGCTGCAAACACCGTGCTCACAACATGGAACCCTCCCACTCCTTCCCTGAGAGAGATTTGTCCTGCCAGCAGTCTGGTGCAGGAAGAGCAGAGACTAAAGCCATCTTCTCTCTCCTTCGTCAAACCCAACAAACCAACAGCTTTGCCTCCTGGCACATCAGTACAAGAGATGGCTCTCCAAGAACAGAGGCTTTTTAGAGACAGAGCAGAAGGAAAGAAGGAGAAAGCACAGATAGGAAAGAGCAGGGTGGAAAAATAAACTCTGTCTCTTGTGGCTTTCTTTTCTATTGACAAAAGTGGGGTGGGGGAAGCGTTAAAGCAATTGGTGCCTTTCCTGGGGATCAGGGTGCCAGCTGTCCAGGAGACACCCACAGCCATTAGAAGCATTCCCATAATGCTTCTAATCCTCAAACCTGATCTAATCTATGGTATCCCCATATGCAAGTATAGTTTCAACCAAAACATTAGACTGTGACTCTAAAAATAAGAGTTAGACCCTTCTTACCTGCTGAGGAGAGGTAAAACGAGCGAGAACTGCCAACTCTTGTATCTGAATATAAAACCTCAGTCTCCTTACGTTCAAAGGATAATAGTAATCCAATGGTCTTAGGAGCCACCCATCCTGGTGCAAATCCAAGTGAAAGTAACGGACCTCTCACTAGTCCTAAACCAAATCTCCTCTCCTGCCTTGGTCCCAAGAGTGAAGTGAGCTCCAGGAATTTTTGTTGCAAGCAAAATGTGTCTTACCACAACTATGCAACACGACAAGATGGATCCATGAAACAACACAAGAAATGTTAAAATGAAAGTAATTATCTGTTTCACTGAGGCTAAACTGATAAAGTCGTCCCTTGCATTCTAATTTAGTAAAAACCATCTACTCATACAGCCTGTACCAAGGTGCCCATCCTAAATGGCCTGAGGATCAATAATGGGCAGGTCCTCTAAAAGTCACTGTATAAGTACAATTAACATGTTCTGGGGATGTTTCCACTTACCATGAAGAAGCCTTTTCTTAAGCAATGCTATTAATTGTTGGGATTACTAAAAACTTTCCAATTTGTCTCATTAGCAATAATAAAAAAGGGTATTTATCTAAGTATTTAATCAAAATAAGTGAAATGAAATGTGAGAAAAACTGCTGGGGGAAAAAAAAGAGCTAAATCAAAAGTTTTCAATTTTTAATTTCTATAAAAAAAGAAAAAGAAAACCCCACAAAACTACTGGTTTAGATTGCCATTAACAAACCCCTGGTTTCCTGCTCTGATTTTCCTTTCTTCTAATGATCTACAAATATTATCAAGGTGCACACCAGCATCTTCCATGAACTGGGAGATCTTTCCTGGTAAATTCAATAAGATTGGTGTAACTGGCCAGATGTCTGGTTCACAACAGAGAATACAAGAATGTTTGTGCTATATGGCAGGAGGTTACTTAAATCACACACATTTCAGCAAATCCAACACAATCTGTATGCACAGGAACAAAAGGCCTGGATCACCAGCAGAAAAACTCAAAGAATGCAGGTTCACTGGAAAAGTCTTTCAAGAAATGAAAAATAATTAATTTTCCAGAATATAAGCTGTAGGTTCAGAAACATAGCTAAGATGTCAGCATGGTCACTGGATAGGGAAGGTGAAAAGAGGTGGAGATGGAACTGCTCCATAGGGCAATCATCTGAGGACCCACCTCCAAAGGCAACAATGAGGCAATTGTGGATGTTTACCTTCTTGAGCTCCAAGAGTTTTGTCACTGAAACCCTCAGGAGCTGAATTAAGTGTGGAGTGAGCACACAGGACCATGGGGAGTTCAGAAGGGAAGCAGAGGACTCATCATCCCAGCTGTTCTTGAAATTAGACCACAAATATTTCATTACCTGAGAGACTGATGCTCAAGCATAACACACGCAGCCATCCTAGCTGTGTACAAGCTTAGACAGAGAAACAGAGCTGACTGAGGGGTTCAACCAGTGAGGGCTGGTTTAACCTGGTATCAATATAACCATTTATACCTGGTTAGCAAACTGCCGGTAGGTGTCAAGAAGAAACACGAGTTTATCTTTAAATGAAAACAAAATAGACTGATGGGGAATGCCATCATGTTTGTGAGGAGCTCTCCTTACTGAGCTCAGGCTGAGCTAGTCCAGCATTTTGACTTCCACAGCCCACAGCCAAAACCACAGGGTTTTGATGCCACAGCTATTACATAAAGACCCTATTCCTATAGCACTATAAATGCAAATGATTGTGAAAGGATACTCAGCGAGGTTCAGTAATAATTCAAATCACAAATCCTTTTGCCATGCAACTCATATAATATGATATTTTTTATGGAAGCCTTTCTGCCCCTCAGAAGGCATTAAATTGTTATTCATATTTCAGATTAAAAAATTCAGGAAGAGTATTAAAAGACAGGCAGTGATAGCAAGATAGATTCAAGGCATGTGTGTACGCCTCATGCCTTCTATTGCAAGTGCTCCTGCTCTAGAAATATAAAAAGGAAGTCAACTGAACAGCATGAAAATGGATGTAAACATGGAATTAAAGAGATCAATCTCTAGAAGTACAATAGCATTTTTAAGGGAAGGGTGTGTAATTTGAACAAACACAGCTGAAGGCAAGAATTAGCACCATATGCATAATCACATAAATCAAGATAAATAAGATTGGTAGAATTACACATGATGCTTGTTTGCTCTGAAGAACAGTGAAATAGATAAACAAGGATGTCTCAGGCATAGCAGGAATTGCTATGCTGAGTGGCAGCCTTGGTAGGCTGCTAGTGCTTTTTAAATGCATTACTAAAGAAAATAATCATGGTACAAGAATCAGAGCTACTGAAACTCAGGCTACAGAGCTCCACTGATAGCCAGCAACATATGCAGGTGCAAGGGGAGACATGTTTCTCTTAAACAGCTCATTCATTTTAAGTCTCAGTTCATTTGCCACTGAAAATATGAAAGCAGTACACTGGAGAGAAAAAAAATCTGTTAATGTGTGCATACCAGCTCTCCAACAAGCAGTCATATTTTAAAAGCTTATTCATGTGGTTGTAAAGGTGGTGAAGTTCTGTTTTGGATCCTTTACTGTCATAAAGTAATATGGTTTGATTTTTTTTTAATGTGCTGATTAATTTATTCCTAAAAAAGTGTATTTTTATGCAGCTCTTGATCCTGAATTTGACCTAATGAACCCAGAAGCATTAGAAAAACCCAAAGTGAGGTCCGTCATTAATATTAAAATGCAGAGTCCAGCCAATTCAGAAAGAAGCTGATATATTCAGAAATGATGCTCTGCCACTGAGGAGGATCTCAGATAAAGTGTGCTGGGGCTCTGGGCCATCGTTTTGAGCATTGTGGTGCAACAGGAGCAGAGAGCAACACTTGACTGTCAGTGAGCACCAGGTGACTGAGAAGTTTGTGTTTCACTATTTCTGTGAGCTGAATGTCCACCACCACAGGGCTGTAACTGCAATTAATGACTGGAGTCCTCCAATCTTAGCTCCTCCCTGCAGAATTCCAGTTTGTGTCCTCAGGACTGCTCCAGGCTGACCTGAAGCACAGGAGGTGAGGAAACCAGATTCACTTCCAACACTGCTCTGGGAATACTGAAGAGAGGAGCAGTCCCGTGGGCATACAGAACCACAAGACAGAAAACAAGGTCTTCAAGCTTTTCTTTGAAGTTCCAGATTAGTTTCTTTCGCTCAGAAGTTATGGATAATGGACAATTGGAAAGATTGAGACCATCTAGGTAGAAATGTTATAATAATGTCTCTTCAGTGTGGCCAATGAGAAAAGACATATGAAAAGGAGTGTAAAGCATGAGTTAAGGGCAAAACACTGTTGACACAGATAAATCTGAACTGATTTGGCTTTGGTTAGGTCTCCTCCAGCTGTCACAGAACAGCTGCCCTTCAGCATGACTGTATTTTCTACCTTTTTTCAAGTGTAATACCATGAGCTCAGAAATGTTTCTACTATTCTAGAAGAACACAGGTCTCACACTCATTAATGAAATTGCTGGGACTTTTTCAGGCTACAGTTGACTCTTCAGAAGGAACTTCCTACAGCATTATTAAATGCTTTCTTGCACCCTGGTGTCTTTGATAGGAATCAAGATACTGTTCCTGTGAAATTAAATGAAGAAACTTTGCTTTTGTCACATTTGGCAGTTTTCAGAGGCCAACTGCTTGAGGCTACAGTGCAAGAGCCTCCTTGCAGCTCTGGGCTGGGGATGGAGGAGGCTGCGGTTGGTACAGCGGAGCTCCCTCCGTGTCTCCCTTCCCCTGCAATTGTCAGAAATAGAAAGAAAAAAGGACAGAAAAGACACAGGAGTGCAGAGATAAGAGGCAGAGCTCAGCTTTTCTTTGATCTCCTTCTCTGTTGCAGGCAGAGGAGATCAAAGAAAAGAGGCATAACAGAAAGCACGTGAGAGGGGCATGCCTGTAAGAGGGTGTCCCTTGGAGTGCCTTGGCTCTGACTCTGGCAGTATGGCTGCTTGGGAACACCACCTCTCCCTGAGGGGGAGCTGCAGCAGCTGGGGCAGAGGGCAGGGGACTTATTTTCACTCAGAGAGCATAGGGAGTGCAGCAGCCTTTCCTCCAGCCAGCCTTGCAGCTTGCCGGTGGGCACCAGGAGTGAGTGCGACCTTTGCTGTGTGGCTCTGGCTGACTTGGGCTCAATTTACATGAGCCTAATTCAGCCCAGGCCCACTCTTGGAAGGTCCTCCTGGAATGGAAATATCCTTCCATTGTACTGGAAAAGCAACTTGTGGCAACAAAACTCCTCTGTTGCTGCTGTAACTGTTCTCTGTCTTGCCAAACAAAGTCGGGTGGAAATGGCCATAGGGTGTTTTTTACCAGTTTACCTGCAATGAAAAGCTTCTGCTTGTGCCAGCCACGCATCACACCTCATTCTACCCTTGAACGACACAATTATGCCAGGAAAGTCTGCTGTGCAGGCTTAAGAGGGAAAATGTGGTTCCATTTTATCACATTGGAGTTTTCTCATTAAACTTATTTGGACTGGGATTAGGCTATTAGAGAAAATTTAACCCCAAATGATTGGAATGGAGAGAAAACCAAATTAAAATATTCTCATATGCTATAAAGGAAACAGCCCCCAAAGAAATTATAGAAAATATAAAAATGTATAGATTTATATGGGGGAAAGAGGTAAAATGGTAGAAGAATTCGGTAAGATATCCTAGTTCAAATAGCACAACCTGGAGCAAAAAAAAAAGCAAAAAAGAAAAAAAATAGATTAAAAATATTTGAAGTACTTTCTGTACTCAAATAATGCTTCTTTTATTGTGAGGACTTACACTATTCATGTATAATAATCCATAACTTAGAGTTAATAGGCTTGTTTTAAGGTTGTTCAACTTAGATTTTGACAAGAGACTGTTGCTACATATAAATAAGATTCAAGGTGAAAATGATGTCACTGTACCTGAGTTAAATATATATGTTTACTTATATTGAATGTATAAGTAATCAGAATGAGCTTTCTTTGCATGCTTAGCTCTTAAGTATTTGCATGACTCCAGAATCCTTGGCTATTTAGTAATTTTTGCTATTAATTTAATTAGCTCTTTTAAATTCCTTTTGTTTCCCCTCAAACTTTGTTTTGCCTTGAATTTTCTAGCTTTTTGAAGCTGCTGAGTGCTCTTTAGCACTGGTTGATAGAAAGGGGGTGAGGAATTAAGAGAGTTCTGTAGACATAGACTGCCTGCAGTTGGGGTGGCAGACAGGAGGCCCCAGGGGATGGCTCCACCAGGCATTGATTGCTTTTCTTGTACCTCCTCCTTCTCCACCATCTAAGCTATCACTGTCCTCCTTTCCATGTCTCTCTGCTTTCTTTTGATAACTTTTCCTTCCTTCACTGCTTTACTTTCTTTGCCTCTTCTCAACTATTTACCCTTTCTTGTTTCTAACCTGTTTTTATCTCACACCTTCTCGTGGTTTCTCCACAACTGCTCCCATCTTCCCACACTATGGTAACCTCACTCAGCTTGACTCTTTCTTCCAGCCTTCCAGAATTTGGGATTTGGACTGTTTATAATTCAAAAATCCTTTCTTAGTGATGTGTGGAATTATTCATTACACTCTCCCATCAATTCCCAAATTATTTTCATTAGCATTCTTCAGTTACTCAGGCTAGACTGGACCAGAATTATATATTTACCCTCAAGGGTGGGAGAGGAAGGACCTCCCTGCACATTCACATTCTTGCCCTCCTGTGCTCCTGCCATTTCTATTTGTCTCACCCTTTGCTTTACTCCTGTTTTGTTATCCTTGTGTTAAGGGAACATAGATCCAGCCCTTCCCTCCCTTCCAGCTTCTGCTATGACCTTTTTCTGTGTTGCCAATGCTGCTTTCCTGTGTTTGGCCACCAGACCTCTGGCACACCTATGCTGGACTCTCAGGTATCATGTGCTGCTCTTGGACTTGAGGGTGCTTAATATTTTTGACAAATCAGTGCCATAATGGAATGAATTGGACACGCAGCTGAAGCATCCTTTGGCTGGACAAGTTAATCCTTAATACTATAGAAATGAAATATACCGTGAACTCAGATAGCATATTGGTCAAAAAGAATAAAAAACACCCAGAGCTGGAAAGAAATAAATCCAAGCAGTTGAAACCTTGTGTATTATGGAGCTATTTAGACACTGTGTTGATTTTTCAAAGAGTATAAACTAGCAGCCCTTTTGGCATTGAAACGTTTTAAGTAGCTTTTTATATGACAGTACCATGAGATATTCATTTGTCTGCAGCAGGCTGAAGGAAGGAATGACTGGATCTCCCAGACAGGAAGATATAAACAGACCTTGAAGAGGTCAGATGAATTCATGTTTCATAACAGCCTGAAGGGAGCTGTTGCAGAGAGGTTAAAGCTGGTTAAGCATTTTTCCCTATGGATCCAGAAGCAGAAGCTTAAACCTCACTCCAGACTCTTGTCAAAGGTTTTGTTAATCAACCCAGAGGTAAGTGTCTATTTAGTACTGTAGGCCAAGTAGGCACAACATGTGGACAGTGCTAAATGCACCACTGCTTGCGTGCTACCTTTGGCTTAACTAGTCTGATAGGTTTGTGTTGGGTAACTGCAAGGAGAAAACCAGCTCTGAAGCATCCATGTCATTATCCAGCCCTCCATGGGATGGTTGTGCTTGGGGTCTCAGCAGAGCAAAGGACATGCAATGCTTTAGAGCCTAATCAATATTTCTCCTGGCTGGGGAGCATTTCCCTGGTGCATATTTTAATCATTCCAGTTTGGTGAGTGATGAAATAATAGATTTTTTTTCTAGAATTTATTGTAGGTTGGAAGAGAAAGGATGGTCAACAGTCAGGCTGCCAATACTCGTAACAAATCAAATCCACATTTTGGCTTAACATTTTAGAATATTTAGGAATACTAGTTTTCTGCCTCTTAACTCTATAAGAGTTTTCTAAAGAGCAAAAGAAAGCTAAATTATCTTACTATGCCAGCAAGCAATGGTACAAATCTTGTCTTGCATAAATACACTTTGTGTTTTGCTTCCCAGGACCACTTGTGATTTTTTCCAACGTAGGGGTTTTATCTGTGAAGCAGAAAATACAGACTATTTTGTGGTGGGAAACATGCTAAAGTCAAGCAGCTGTGGCAATTTGAGACTGTTTTCAAACACAGTCATCTTGCTGCTGCATATGCAGTTCAACACGTTTGACAATTTAAAGTTCCCTGCTCCACTGACTCTGCAATTTGTTTCCTTCTCAGCAGCAGCATGATGGGCTGGAAACCACCTATTGCAAAGTGCACAACACAAAGTGGTACTAAGGGCTCAGGCTGGGAGAAGGAATGAATTCCTTCTCATACAAATGCCTCCTGAAAGTCATAGGTCATCTAAACAAGCCTACTAATTATTACCACCACTTGATTTTTCACTTTGATATTGCATATGCAGCTCAAGCTACTGGCAAGTTCAGTAGCTGTACAGTGGCTGATAAACTTGTAAATGTGTGCACCAAATTTGGGGAGAAAAAAATAGGTAGCTTCATTGATACTTTCTCTGCATCTGTAGTCCTTATGTTTGTGTTAAAACTGGACTCCAGGCTAAAAGATGAGTTTGAAAGGAAACAATTATAAATTATCTGCATAAAATCTGCAACAAATTACCTATAAAACTGTAACTATCTAAACAGGATGACATTTACTTTATAGGTTCGTGACTTCCTTTCTTTAAAGTTAGCTAAGAAGAGAGCAAAGTAATTACAGTTCTCTTTTGATTGATTAAACATGACATATATGCTAATATGAAAGTAACTTCTGTCCTTTGTTACTCAAGCTTCTGGTTTGAAGCAATTTTGAAGATAACAGATATAATCTCACCAGTGCTGCCATTTCTAACGTATATGCCAAGAAAGTAATTCCTCTGCCTTTTTTCTCCAACAGAGAAAGCATATTTTATCCTTCATGTTTCAAATTTCGGATACAGAAGTCAGATGATATTACAGCCATAAATCCTCTGTTTCTTTGCCATTTTATATCAGGAAAGCTCTGTGCCACCAGCAGAATAAATAATTCTGCCTTTTCACAAAGGTTTTCCCACTGGTTTGAGGGAGATTATTTGACTGAATAAGGTTGATGGAATATCGTCCAGCAGGAAAAAAAAAACCTGCTAAATTTCACTTGAAAGTGCTACACACAGGAACAGTGTCCATGAGATTCACCTTTACATAATTCTGGCTTGAGTATCAAGAGACTCTAATTGAAATTGAGGTTCATGGAATTCAGCTTCCATAAAGTTTTTTCTTCACAGTTTTTTCCTAAATTTCCTAAATTCCTAACTCCTTGCCTTGATGCCTTTATGCTGTTGTTTCACTTTAATGTCAGCATAACACTTTCATTTATGGTGTGGATATATGCTCTCTTTGCCACCTCACCTGTAAAAGGCACAGATTCAATTCTCCAAATTCTCTGGGGCTCTCCTTACAGGATGGATCCTCAGCTCTCTTCTCATCTGCTTGTGTCCCTTCCTTTCATTCTCTGGTTCCACTCTGCCTTTTCTGTTGAAACCAAAACACAGCATGACATTCTAGCTGTGGTCACACTACTGTGAACAAAAATGAGCTTCAAACTCTCTGAACTTAGCAGAGACATCCCAAAAATACATTCACCAAATAGATGTACTTTTCTTTTCCCAACACTGCATCATATTACATACTTAAATTAAACCCAGTGGACCAAATTCCTCTCTGGATTAAGTTTAGTAATGTCTGTGGAGTCCGGTGAGAGAGAATTTGGACCAATAGCTATTAAAATTTCCAGTTCCCTCCCTGAAGCAATGCTCTTTTACTGATGTTAATATTCCCCTCCAGCTTATTAACTGCATGAAGAAACTTGGGAGGCAAGTGATCCCAGTATTCAGTTTCCTTAAGCCCTCCAGCACACACACACTGCTCTGGCAGGGGTCTGTCCCTATTCCATTCCCTCCACCACCAGGGTGCCTGACATTCAGGTGGATGCTGGGGTGCAACAGGTGACTGCCATGGAGGGAAAAGGGATCCTCGAGGAATATTGGTTTTGGAGATGATGATCCTCAAGGAGTAGCAGGATGTCAGAGATTATTTTATGACTTAGATCATGTACAAGATGTAACGTGGACAAAATTTGCAGTGTGAGGGCAGCACGGCTGTGGGATGGAATGAGAGGAAGGGAGAAAGAGGAGGGGATGTGGCAGGGAAGAGGGGTCTTTCACAGAGCAGGAGCTTGGCTTTGCTTCCAGAGCAGCCATAACAGGCAACTCCAGAAGTACAAATCCCAAGTTCTTATAAAGAAGGTGGATAATTTGAAGAACAATCAGAGAACCGTTGAATATTCTGAGTTGGAAGGGACAGACCCACAAGTATTGTCACATCCAGCTCTTTAGTGGATGGCCCATACAGGGATCAAATTCACAAACCTTGCTGCTATTAACAGCATGCTCTAACCAGCTGGGGTACCCAGCAATTAAATAGCTTTGATTTTTCATGATATTTATAAATTTAAACAAACAGAGAGTAGGATTGAGCACAGCTCTTCCCAAGATATTTCATACACACTGTCTCGGAGGTATCAGAGCAGCTTGCAGTATTTTTGCCTAAAGGCAAGGACAGGATACATGGAGGTTTTCTTTTTGGTTCCTTTCTGCTACATTTCTGTTTTTCTTGGCTGGCTCTCTACTAGCACTGCCATGGTTTTGTGCTTGGTGTGTTACACCCAAGGGGTACAAAAAAGATGCAGCCTAAATTCATTGCCTGCAGAGCTGCAAACTGCAGAAAAAGGCTTCCAAGGAATAAAAACCTGTGGCTTGAAGTAGTCTTCTACTGGAAAAGTAGAAATGAAATTGATGATAAAATTTTAGGAACAAAGAATATGCTAGCAAAAAACAACCAAAAAACTTTCAGTTTCCATATTTTTCCCATTATTTGTTAAAGTATAAGCACAAATCCCATAAAATAAATTAGTATTATCCAAACTATATTATTCACAGGGCACTGCCTTAGATTAATAGATTTGACAACAAAGGGGGAAACTTTCATAAATAAGAAGGAAATTTTATATTCCTTTTTTGTAGATGATCTACCTTATATAATTGTTACAATCTGTAACACTTAGAAATGGCACTGTAGTAATAGTGGCACGGAAGTGCAGCGCTGGGTCCCTGACTTTTGTACAGTATTGTATCTCAGGTCTCTCTTGGCACAGTGCTAATTTACACTAGTTAAAGATCCAGACCAGAGCAGTTTTCAGGAGGAGATGACGGATTCATGAAGTCTAAGTGACTGATTACAGAAGTAATTCATTAGCTCCATGCTATATTTGAAAGCTTGACCAGAGTTGACTGCAAAGTACAGCATATGTAGGCTAAAAAAAAAAATGAAGATGGAATACAATTTAGGAAAACCCATAGCAAGTTTGAGTTAAGTTTAATAATAGATCTGCAACTTAATTTATTTTGGTGTGACTTGAAGTAATGCAAGAGGAAGAAATGGAAGAGCAACATTCCTGCACTCACCATGCATTATGGTTTTCTGGAAGAAATGTGTTGCATAACAAGTTTGCTTTTCTTATATATTCTCCAGATAAACTGCCTCTGTCTAGTGCACTGGTTTTCAGCTAAGCTCATCTCTGCTGCAGAAAACACAGCTGGTTTCTACATTTCTATTTTGAGTTTAACTGTAGGTCCTTTTGACCATTAATAGCATGGAGCAAGTCCTGCTGGAAAGTAAAAGCCACAAGAGCCATGATGTGTGAGTTTATTTTGATTCCAGTTCGGGGATATCTGAATGCTACAAGTCTCTGCTTTTCCAGTCTACATTTAAATTGATGTTGGTGCTTTAAATACAAGCTCTTAATTATTACATAACTACCTAAACCAATAGTACATTAAATGATATTCCCTTGTTACAACATCTCCAGGTTTCTGGAAATCATTGATTAATTTACTGAACAACGTGTTTAGCTCCCCCCTTCTCCATCCATGTTTCTACTGGTGAAAGATCACTTAAATAATTTTCTGCTTGTTCATTAAGATCACCCACAAAAGGAGTTCAGAAGTGACCCACTGTGAAGTGCTCACAGTCCTTGTGTAGATGAACTGCCAGGCTTTGATCCTTGAAATTATTTAGTCTCTTTTTCTTTGGCCACTTCTCAATAATCTCTTCAGAACATTGTCAAAGGTGTTTTAAATTATTTTTTTCTTTCTTTGTGAACAATGTGCCTGAAAAACTCTAATACAGTAAGGAGGTATGTTTTTCTTTGCCAAGTAGACACTGTCTTTATTCTACTATGATTCCCATTTATTTATTTTTGTTTCACAATACCCCTGGCATTAAGAAAAGAAATTGGTGTTCAATTCCCAGGATCATCTGTAGCTCTCTTATTAAAGATAGTCACTGGTGATCAGACACAGTAGTTGATTTTAATGAGCCTGAATTTTAGGGCTTTTAGCAGTTCAACCATTTCATTCTTAAGCTCCTTTGGAAGCCCTGGAAATATACTCTGCCATTTCAATAGCTGGTGGTTCTCTAATTCTTTCCTTCTGTTTGAGCAGGTCCACTGTTGCTATTGCAGCCTCTGACTGTATCTGATCTTCATTTCCAGAAAAGAGATAATGTGTCACAAACATCATCTGTGGTGAAGACAAAGACAAATAATTAATTTAATTTTTTCTGCATTGTCTGTGCAATCCTTAATTGCTGTCATTAATCCCTGGTAGTCCAACAGACATACAATTTTTTCAATGACTTTCTGGGCAATCTATCAAATCACACTCAAATGTCACTTTAGTTAAGACACACATTGGGATTTGACATATATCTTCACATTTTTCATAAGTGACTCTTTGCAATCTAGCTAAATAATTTTGCATGGACAATCCATATGTCATATTCAACTTGGATTTAAGACAGAGCAGGCCCAGTTGTCTCTTGTCACAAATACTTCTAGATTTTCCTGCAATTAACAACCTCAAATGTTTTTCAGGTGGTGATTTCAAGGCTTTTTGTGGATGTGGGCAGACTTTATGACTTCTAGATGTTCAGGTAGGAAAAGGAGGGATGCGAAGAGGACCCTGGTGGATCTCTCAGCAGGGCTGCACCTGATCTCCTCTGCCTTGGGTCCCAGCCTCACGTCCATGGGTCGTTAGCAGAATCTGATAGCGTGGCCATGTACTTCTCCAAGATAACTCTTTTGGCAAAATGACGTGAAAACAAGTTAGATTGCTTCTCAATAAGTGATAAAGTATTTTTTTCCCATGACAATTGTTAAGTATTTGTAGGCAGCATGGGAAAAAATGGAACAGAAAGACTAAGACTATGCTCTAACTGTGCAGTCATAAATTACATGAAGTACATTTCATTATAAAGCACTACATTTTTTCTAAACCTTTATGAATTCTATCCATTTACCCTGGGGGGTTGTAATGTAAACTGACATCTTATTCTCTCCTCACAAAAATCACTAGTATTCTCTCAGAATGTTTTGTCTATAAATGCTAACAAGGAAATAACAGCAACAGAACATACAAGAGAAAAGAGTATTTGTTTTTTTCGTTGAGGGAAAGTCTAACATCTGTATGGAAAACCTGAAAATGTTCAAGCATCCTGTGTACTGAAATAATGACAACCATTCACTTATTTCTTCAGTTCTGTGAAAAGGGATAGGTGTTATTTTTGATATATAACTCCCTTAAAGAATGAGGAATATGCTAGAAGCATTAACTAATTGCTATTTCATATATATTCTGTAATATTGTTATGATTTATATTGCCCGACAAAGAAATAACACTCTCATTTTCTTTATCTTGAATAATTTTGAAGAATTTTCATATTTTCTTCACATATCTACCAGTTAAATAGCTCAAAGCAAGTTTTCTTCGCTCCCAGTTTTGAATAGCACAGAATACTGGCTTTGTACCCTTGGGCTACTTGGATTTAATATCAAATTCTTACCTTGCACGAGGTCAGAGAAAAAAATAAAGCTTATAAAATTGGACTCATATGAAGAATGAGTTTCTATCTTTTAATACTACCAAACAATCTGCAAATTATTTAAATTAAGACAACCAGCACTCCAACATCTGCAAGCAAAATGCTTAAACGCCAAATGCAACTTTACTGGCATAAGAAAATAATAAGTGGAGTTCAATTTGTGTCAGCATAGCTCAGGAAAATAAGATATCATGTCTTGCTGTCTGCTTGATGTCAACTTCTCAGATTCAAACCCTAATGCCTCATCTTAGGCTGTCCTTACTGGAGGCTGCCAAATAGCAAGGTTCAGCCAGAGTTCATGCAGCTACTACAAAATAGGTTTTTTTTCCCTTCTCCTTTTTCAATCATTATGAACCTTCTGCTTTATATTGTACACACTTGATTATATCTATCCTTGAAATGTATACAACTCTATTAGCCTCTTCTCCTATTCTTTTAACATACTGTAAATTCCTTTCTGTGCTTAGTTTGTTTTATGACTTACAGAATTAGGCTTTTAAACTTTCACTGCACAGAGAAGATTGAGTTGTGAGATTGGCTACAAGGAGAAAACAAAGGAATGGGAATTTATATTAATACCAAAAGAGAACAAAAGTACGAATACTTTTGCCATTTTTTTCTACTAAAATATTAGTTACCATCATATCCAGTTCTCAAAATAGCTGAAAGTAGGTTCTTCTTAGAAAGGGAAGATTAGCAGCTCTCTAAAATGCCCATTTTTGTTAATTCTAAGAAACCTAAATCCCCTTCTGCCTAAAATCTCATCTCTCATTGATATTGATATTTCAAATGAGCCCTCGTGCAAGCTTCAAATGAGCAATTCAGATGGATCCATTTTCTCAAATTGTTTCAAATTGGCTGCATATAAAATTACACTAAATGGAAGTTGTGGGACAGATAAGCCAATAATTTAATGATAATATATATAGTTTAGTACTGTCAAAATTTACAATAGCATTTCAGAGAACTCAGCAAAGCCTGTTGGAATCTGCTTCAGGTGGAAAAAACCCAAACAAAACACAACACATGTGGGTTGGAGCATTAAAGTCATGATATACCAACACATATATTTTGAAGAAAACATGATCCTTCTGCAAAACAGTGATTGAAATTTTCTGAACACTTCAATCATAATAAATATGCAGAAACACAAATGAATCTATACACATGTGGAAACACAAACAGAGTGTAAGAAATTTCAGTTTGCCACAGTCCTGCTAACAGCAGAGTTTCAATCATTTTAAATTAGCCAATGAGGAGTTAAGAAAATCAGCTGCCTTAATATTTTCTGAAATATAAGGAAGATTTAAAAACAAAGGTTTGGCTCAGTTATATTCTCTTCCATTTCTGACTTGCTCTTCTACTTTAAGGGAAACAAGTTTCTTCACTTAGGCCCATTCATTGCAAAGTTATCTGGTATGAATTACTGAAACAGATTTGCAATATTCAATGTCTGAACAGATGAAACACTTTAATACCTTAGATGGCTCGTTTCTGGAATCAGCTGGAGTGGCATATTCCCCAAACTTTAAAAATATTTTTTACAAAATTCAAAGGCAGTCAAGATTAAAATTCCCAAATGTGTATTCTGGATTGCCTCCAAAACATTCAGTCATTATTGGATATTGTCTTGATTAAAATTCCTGTTGGTTTGTTCTATGGTTAAAGAGTAATCTTGTATCTTAACTTTTGGAATGTATTCCTATCATGTGACATCTATGAAGTCCGAATTAATATAAAGAGATCTTTCTCACTACCCAGCATGGGAAAAGGTTTAAAACGTTCACATTTCAGCATAAAAGCAGTTCACAGAATGTGTTTTGCACTAAAATTACCATTGATATACTTCAAAATTTCCTTCAGGAATAGTGAAAAGTTAATTTCTAAAGATTTGCTAGAAACCTTGTCTAAGCAGTATCAGTGAGAATAATGTGTGTACTAGCCAGAAATTACACCAAGAATTATTTATTTTCTCCTTTGTAGCTAACCTTTACACAGGCTCCTCAATTTTTTTATAAAGAAGCTAGAGCCATTCCTAACTTAGCTTAACCGAGAGAATTTAGCTCAATTTGAGAAAATGAAACTGAATCACTTTTCTTAGTCTTTTAAAACTTAAAAAAAAAATCTGGAAATCTTCCCATTGTCAGAACTTTGCCCCACAGATTCTGGGCCTCCAAAGCTAAAATACTCACTTCTGAGCAAACTGTGATTTTCCCACTCTATAAAGCCAAGTGGGTTTCTCTTTACAGTTTTTACCTACCTTGGGACAAAAAGCAGGAGAGTTTCCCCCATGACCCTGGACCACATGACCAAGCCACAGGACACGGCTGTGCATCGGCCACTCAGAGGAGGAAAAGGCAAATCAGGGATTCTCCTCTTTCATTCTCACATCTAAACTATGCTTTTAAGTAGTATTTAACTATTGAGGCGCTATTTAAGGATTTAAGGTGTTTCTTGTTCATCCCTGATAGGTCCCACTCCATTAAGTAATTGAGGAGGAATCTTCGGCCTGAATCTCTGATACTTCATGATATGCTGCAGGGAGATGTGGTTTTCAGAACCCCTAGAAACAGTAGAAGAAGAAATTCCATTTTGGATTCTATGAAGCTGTCCATGAGGAAGTTTCATCAATACTCTGACAAGCTAGCAGTCAGTTTTTAAAACAATCAGTGTTTTCCTCCCCAAAGTCTTTAACATCTAATTCCCCAACCAGATCTCCAGGTCAAAATGACATCTACTTTAGAATTGCTTCCACTCAGAAATTAAAAAAAAAAGATGTACGACAGGAAAGGGAAAAAAAGAAACATATTCCAGCATCCCCAAGGAACAGTTTTTGATACATAGACAGCCTGAAGTAATTGACTTGTATGACAAGTTACCTAAAAACTGCAATAATCATCCTAGAGGGAATCAGAATTAGAATTAATCTCTGAATCTGTCTACAGAAAATTTGACTTGATCCACAACATGAACAATACTCTGGTGAGAAGTTCTTATATTGTCTGTCATTTTCCACAGAAGGACTTAAACCAGTGCAAATGCATTCTTCCATGGTGCTTACATTGCCCAAATATTTTGGGGAACCACTTTGTGCCCCCAGTACTGTTTCTACATGTAACTTTTAGTACCATGAGTGACAGGTAGGTGCTTTCTTGAGATAAACACAATATGAAAAGATAGATTTGTAATTTGGGTTCCATGCAATAGTTTTCTTTTTTCCCCAGAGATATCTACAGAACAAAATGTACAACATGTGAAATTCACAAGCTGAGTAAATTACTCTTACCTTGCTTCAGCTGTCCTTAAATTTAATGTGCATCCATTTGTCACTCTAAAATGTGATTTGTATATGCCAGAAAAAACTGAGAGACAGCAAGTATGTCAAATTCTATGCTTTATAATCTTCTCCTCCTCCCCCTTTATGTTTTGAGGTTGTCTCTTGTCTAGTCTGTCTGCCTATTTATCTAATTACAGCGCTCTGTTTTCTTACCAGAATGTCATGGAAGACATAATGCCCTGGAGGAGTTTTCCCATTTCTAAAATGTCATGTTCTCAAGGTGAAAGCTCTCAGAGTTTGAGCAGGTAGGACTCTCATTTGGGAGGGACAAGGGCTGGAGGAGACAGAATTCCCTCCTCAGCTTTGAAATAGTCTTGGAGACAAGACACTGGGCTGTGACAGACCAGCTGTAGGCAGTTATTTCCATGTTTTCAATTTATGGGGATTTTAGGCGTCTTTCATGATGTTCTGACTTACCCAGATCATAGTGTGGTAAGACTGATGCCTTCTGCATTTTAGAGAGAGACTAACCACTTCTCCCTCAGTCTGTGGAGAGCTATCACACAGCAGCAGTGCCTGTCTGGGATTTAACAGAGTTTACACCTGGCCAGGAGCATCTACACCAGAACAAAAGTACATGTGGGGTAGCTAAGGAAGAGATCTGTTTTTCAGTAAACATTGGAACTGGAACAGTGGAGAGTATTTGGCAGTTTATAAGTTATCCTAATACTTTAGCAGTCTGACTTTCAGCACCTCTGTTTCAACTGTAAATTCAGGTTACTCATTTAAACCACGGTTACTCATACAAGTTAATTTTATTGACTTCAGTAATAATATTTCTGTAAGTAAGATTTTCAACAGGCTTTTTTTTAAAGTTTTTTTCTTTATAGTTTGGAGGTATCTTTAACACATTTTGGATCTGTCTTTTCATGTCTGATGATTGCCTGTTTTACTGCTAAGTATTTCTTGGTTCCTGAGTGACATAGTTTTGACAAGATGAAAGATTTTTAGTGTGGCAGTGAACACATAGCGGTGGCTGAGAGTTCTTTTTTGCTTTGCTTGTGTCCTGCCTTTCTTTCGCTAACAATTCACAGGTCTGTGATAGTGTTGTTTCAATCTGGTTGCTATTCTGTTGTGAGTATTCACACAGAATCTGCAATTAGTAAAGCAGTTAAGCCTTTGTTTTACATATTGCTCCCTCCAGGCTTCATTGAGATGAAATGTATGTTCCAACTGTAGAAGCAGCAGCTGGTGCACTAGTGCAGAGAAAGTGGAGGCACTCCAAAGGAAAGCTAGGAGTGTAAAATAGTGCTGGCTGATGAGGATGATGACACTGGACCAAAATGTATAACCAAACTTTGAGCATCTGGTTTTAACTGAGGCGAGGAGATTCCACAACTTCCTTGTGCACTTTATGAAGAACCACTTCCTTCCATTTCTTTTTGAAGCTGCTACTTGCTGGCTTCCTAAGGTGCCTTGGAAAAGACAGTGTACAACTCTTTTCAGCTTATCCAGCCCAGATTTCCATGAGTTTATGGACCTCTTCAGGCATTGTTTTTTTCAGATTAACAATAGGCACTCCATAATTCTGGTGGTTGTTAATGTCCTCTGAACCTTCTCCTTTAAATCCTTTAAATGAAAGGATTGGGGATTAGGGGCCAGAGCTACGTAAAATATTCACGATGTGGGAGCAGGGTGGATCCACAGAGGCATCATGATGACACAGGTCTCAGAGTCTTTCCCTTTCCAAACAAGCCCTAGCATTTGGTTTGTTTTTTGGCCTCTCATTCTTAATGATAAGTGAGAGCCCACCAGTGATTTTACATGGCCAAGAGTATATTTTCCCCAACATACATCACTTCACACTTATTTACAATGAGTGGACCCCACAGACTTACATCACTCAGTCACCCAATATGGAAGTTCCTTGTGAATAAATCACCTTTCTGCTAGTGAGACACTACACAAGAATATTTCTCTTTTACACCTTCACTATGTACCTCAAAATGAACTTTCTTCTCAGTGGTACATGCAGATGCTCTCCTTCTATGTACAAAGGATTTTCTTCATTGAATAATTCATTTTAATGGAGAAATATCCTAACACAGTAAAAATATCTACTTTAAATTTTGAGTTTCTGTTCTGAATTTTCTTCTTTTCTCTTGTCTACACAGAATAATTTGGTTCAATTGTTTTTAAACAGTCCAAATATTGTGGAGACTGTTAGTTGGATTCTCCAGACACTACTGTGATGAATAAAACAAAGATAAAACAAAATAAATACTGTGACAAAACAGTCACTTCTTATAAGTACTTTGTCACTAACATTAGGAATGTATTTGTAATTTTAACTGTTGCTCAGGAAAAAAGAGTTCTGAATTTTTTTTTTAAAGATTAAACACTCTGTCTACATTTGATTTTCATTTCATCTTCTCCATATATTCTATTCCATTCGTGGGAAGCCAGCCATAAACTCAGCTCCATGTAACAACCTTCTTCCTAGCAGGCTTCTAAAAGTATTTTTCGTTTGATCTTCCTAGCAGGCTTCTAAAAGTATTTGGTTTGGCAAAAAGTGTTCATGGTGCCTGTTATACTGGTCATTCTGTGTCCCTCTTTCCTCTCAGGCTGGGTGTTTGGGTCACTGGTATGTGTTTGTACAGAGCTTGGCACAACACCATCCTACACTTGTGCAGATGTTTAGGTACTGCAGTGAAAAATATCAGCCATTGCAATAACTATTAATCTGTTTTACTATAAATTATTGAATTCAAATAACACAGCATCAAAATTACATGTATGCCAAATGGAAATGGTTTAATTAAACCTTCATATTTTGAAGGCTTTAAGGTTTTAAGTAAAAACCAAACCAAACTTCAAAAGGTTTCCAAGTTTTGAGGGGATATGCTTGAGTTTCTCTTGCAGTAAAGGATCAAAATTTAGGGATAAAATTTGACACTATCCAACTAGAATTCTGGATGTGGTTTTCAGTCATTTATTTAAAATGGTTTGACAAAAGGAGCTGCACATGCAAAACTACAAACTTCTTATTGTTTCTAAGAAGCGCAGGATTGAAAGATTTCTTGCCCCATTCTGCTCCGTCCC
>NW_005054298.1:7141229-7144522 GCF_000277835.1 Geospiza fortis | reverse complement strand
CTCTCCTGGGAGCCACTCTCTCTGTGGGCAGTTTCACAGCAGCATTTCAACAATAACCTTTGAAAGGCCTGCTACTTGTAAGTGAAATAATTACTCTGAAATTTTGATCAGCCCATGGTGTTCCACATGGAAAGAAAACACAAACTGGCCCTATTGACTCTGAAGTTTATAGTAAGACCCAGTAAAAATCACCGTACATGCTCTCAACTGTTCTCCATATGCTGTCACTTGGTAAGACAAAAGAGAAGCAGGTCATTTTCTCTACTTGTGCAACTTGTGAGCAGTATTGGTGATGAGCCCATATTTATAAATCTTTGAATAGTTTGAATCTATTCTGCAGTCTCAGTCTCTGTACATCTCTATCGATTTAGTGTTTTTTACAGCCATGTTTTTAAAGCATGCCTCATTTATAAACCCTGCATTTATTACCCTCTGTTCAGCTAAGCTGGGCTACGTTTCCACTTTTGAATCCTGTGTGATCACTTTAAAAATGAATTAAAAAGGAAAATAATTACTTTTTAAAGCATATGTGTTTGGAATTCCCTTTGGTTTTAGACTGTTTTTGAAGTAATATTTCTCATCAAAGACAAAAACTATGCACTTCTTTTCACAAGTACATTCAATGAATATTATATATGCATTTTCATTGAACAGTCAGTTTGCCATGTGAGTTTTGTGGACAAGAAGGATAAAAGCTCAGATTCAGAGCTCTTACAAGCCATAAAAATATGCTTGAGGTACATAAACAGATGCCTTAATACTAGATGATAGTACACCTGGAAAAAATTTTAAAGTAACATACTTAAAGATCAAAAAGGGAAATTTAAATAAAATATGTCAATTTCTTAAATGTACTTACAATTCCACATGTATAATAGCTGCAAAATATATAAGCAGGAAGAACTGAAAAAAAGCACTGAAGTTGTAGATAAAATTTTGGCTGTTATTATTTGAATTTATGAGGTCCTGTATTCTTTTAAACAGAAGTACCAGTGGGTTTTAAATATTCACTGAATATGTTTTTTTCTGCAACATTTTTCACTTTTGAATCATTGAAATGAATAGAAAATAAAGAAAAAGATCCCGATACAGTAAGAAGGCCAGGAAGACTATTCTAAAATATGCAGAGGAAACTCATTATATCAAGTTTGCCCAGACTGCAGGTAGTGAGAAGTGTGGAGAATCCCCATATAAGGCCTGAGAAGTTTCTAATTCACTGCTCCATCATCACTGCATCCTGCAGTTCCTTTGCTGCTGATGGCAGGCAGCTCTGGAAATCCTTGTTGTGCTTTCTCTGCTGGGGACAATTCCATGAGAGAAATCTGCCCCAGGGCAGAAAGCCCATAAAACCCCCACTGCATTAACCTCCTGAAGGTTACCCTCCCAAAGCGCTGCTGGGAATCTCTGCAGCTTACAGGTGATTCTGTCCAGCTGTATGGAGACTCCAGGTTCATCTTTCCCTGAAATCTCCAAGAAAAGCACCATCACAGTGGTTTGCATCCTCTGGGATGGAGCCCATTCATGAGAGCAGCTCAGCAGCTTCTTTTCTGCCCTATTCCTCCTCTGCTTCTGCATCTCTCAAATAGTTGGACACGTAGGGACTCCTAAATACTGACAACAAACTGCAAAAGTGGGTTTGTGAAGAGGAACTTTGCCAACAGACCTACAGATGGTGTTAGGAGGACAAAAAATGATGGAGATAATTTTCTTTATGGACATATAGTAAACAAAAATTTCACTCAATCCTGAAAACTCATCTTAACTGCTCTTTGCTTTGCAAAAACTCTACTACTTCAATCCCAGAAGGTTACTGGGAGAAGACAGGGCAGCTTGAATTCAAAATGCTGCTGTGTTGCAAAACTCGGACCCAGAATTTTTGAAGTTCTCAAAGTTTCCTAACAATTTTTTCCAAGGAGGTCTTAGACAACATTAAACTTCAAAAACACCAAAACCAAACCCACAACCTTTTGTGTGTGTACACTAACATGACACAGATGCAATTGCTGGAAAAGTCAGCATTTTCCAAAGACACTCCGCAGTGACTGTAGCTCATTTCTGTGCTAAGTGTACTGGGGTAAAGACTGGAACATCACATCTCTCTGGCTTAACTTAGCAGACACTGTTTTGCAGGAATGAATGAATTAGAAATAAGTTTCTTATTGTACAATCATACTGCAGCATTCACACAAGTTGGAACATTTCCTAATTCCTGCCTAATATCAAACAGCAACAATACAGATCAAAGATAATGCATACAAATTTGATATTTACAGTGCCTCCCTGCCTAGAAAGGATAGGAAAAATGATATGACTGAGTATAAATAAGAGTTATGGCATTTTCAAGGATCAACTACCCAAATAGTCAACATGTGCACAGATATAAGTTTAATAGCCTCTTATTAAAAGATGCAATAAAATTTGAGAGTGTACTGGCAGTAAATAGATTAAAGATCCATTAATCTATCTTCAGGAGAAAAAATTTCATATGCAGTCATGATTAGATAGCTGGGTGCAGCACACATATCCATGTATCATTTTCCAAGAACTGCAGTTGTTAGGTTTTAATCATGCACCATACTTACTTCCATTAAAATATCTGTTTTGTGTAAATGAACAGCAGGAAGTAATAAACACCCAGTCCTTACAGTGTTTTGATATCAAAATGTGGGTAACTGATAGTTGAAAAACACATTTGCCAGACTGTGCAAATAAACACCAAAATATGAACTGACAATTGGGAAGCAGAGACACTCGATACCTTTAATGTATGTCAGCAGGATGCCTGATGCTAGAAACCCAAATGAAGTGTTTGCTGTGCTTAAGAAAAATACGGTCTCATCATAAGAGTATCAAGGTAGAGAAATACTCAGAAAGAAGATCAAAAGAAAGCAGTGGATTGGGGCTATGATCAGAGCACTAAAATCAATGTTGATGAGAATTGAAGTTGGCTACAGTTCGAGTTCATGTTAGGCAGATGTTTATCATTTTGCCTTTCTCTCAGTGGTGCTAAACAACAAAGCAAGAAGGAAAACCAGAAGGAATAATCAGAGAAAAATCTCAAGAGGAATCTTCTCTGGAAGATCAGGTAAAAGACAAACTCTTCACACTGGGGCAAAAGTTACAATCCTATGGAAATAGAACTTGCTGTGAGAAAAAGCCACCAGGCCAATGTTCCACATGGTGTGGAAGACTGACAATGGCACTTTTCTCTTTCCTAAAGCAGAGAAAAATACACCTTATAAACTGCTTTGCTACCTACCAGTATGGGGACCTACTACCCACACAGAGCAGGA
>NW_005054298.1:7127948-7141104 GCF_000277835.1 Geospiza fortis | reverse complement strand
AGGAATGTAAAAATGTTTTTAACTCATCCCCAATCACATTCCATTCTGAGCTGGGACATGATCATCAGATCACAATGAGAACAACTCACATGAAGTAAACCACTTCCTTAATGCTGTTGAGGGACTGTTATCCTTAAGGGCATCATGGTGGGAACACAATGCTCATCTGGAATGAGGATTGTTTGGTTCAGTTTCTGCAATACCCTGCTAAGAAGTGTTCCCTGAAGATCCCTTAGTAGAACTTGCCTTGAACACGCTTATCGTGACCAACCTTATGCTCTGAGACTACTTTATATTTTTAATATTCAGTTTATCAGCTACATAAAGAATTGCTTTCCAGGTGCTAAAATCTCCCTTAGCAGTCTGAATTCCTCTGAGAACATATTTGTTTTTATTGACTTTCCATTCTGGTAGCTTTCTAGCCTAGAAATTAATCTTTGTCGTGTCAGCATGTGTGCCTTTGGCTACAGGTAAACCCTACTGTGTTTGGGAGGGATACCAGAGACTACAGATTTATATGGTGCCATCACAAAAATATGTAAATGATGGTTAAGGTCTCTGCAGAGACTGGCAAGTTTCAAAAGAACCTTGTGCATGGAAAACAAATGTACATAATTAGTACCCTAGGTTTGCTAGACCAATCATTATGTATTCCTGCCTGCTTGAACCTCTGATGTGCAAAACAACTTGCAAAGCCTTCTCCTGACATCTCCCTGTCCTGCAAAGGGCTGGTCCTCTCTGACACAAAGAGGGGCCCCATTCTCTCTGCCCCTCAGCCCTGGCAGGATTTGGCCCAAAGTCTGCCCACTCCTCTGCACTCTCCCCTTTTACAGGGAAATGAAACTTCATACAGTGCTGTGCTAATACTGGTTTGACCCCTTCACACTCCATATACAGTTAATTTAAAGTTTGAAACAGCTCTGACAGATATTTTCTTGAACGCATATAATTATGTTTTAAATTCTTCCATTGCAGTACATGTTCTCACTGGGGTCCCACAAATCATCTGATCAGTTCTGGGGTCATGATTAGGATCTTTCACAGGAGTGGACTAAAATGCAGTGTGGAAACAAAATGGCACACTTTTTTTTTTTGTCAGCATATTAGATACTACTTTCTTTCTCCCTTTTCCCATTTTTTATTTCTCAAAGTACATTTAAAGCCTGTGATTCTCACTGGAGAAAAACAAATATGAAAACCCTATCTTCAGATTTAGTGCATATGAAACTAAAAGTTTACTATATTTGAACTAAAACCAGGAAATCCATTAGTATTAGTGGTACCAGCTGTTCTTTGTATTAGGCCAAACTCTGCAAGGGGACACTGAAAGTCCTGCTCTTCAAGGTCAACACAGAATGGATAACTTTTATTTTAAGTGAGGGAAACAAAGAATAAAGAGACATCTCAGAGGAACAAAGTGCTGGGCTTATAACTTTCTGTAAGAGAAGGCATTTTTAATGGATTTGAAGAACTCATGGAGCAGGACTGCAGAACTGCTTTTGGGAATTATGCTGGCTGTGTCTCAGTTGCTCTACTTCTACTTCTACTGTTACCATTCTTTATACACAGTGGTCTCTTCGTGGTTCTTTTAACCAAGTTGGTTTTTTTTTTTTTTGCTGAAAAAATAATAAAAACCTGATCTAGAGTAATTACCCAACATGGAGAAGCATCATCTGAAGAAGCCAGCAATCCCATTTTCCATTAGGAAGGCAACACACAGAAAAAGCTGGTAGTTAAAAACCTGTGCCTGTTCCAGTGACCATTTCAGTGACTTGCAAATTCAGTTTGAGAAGCAAAACTCATCTTTTCACAGTTTGTATTCAATGTCCCACTTCAACAAGTGCAAGTAAGTGGTGGCTGCAGATTTTGAGCCCTGAAGAACTGGGAGTTGGGTTTTGTGTACTAATTCAACATTGGCTCCTCTAATTTGTTTTCTTCTCCCCTGCTATGTTGAAAAAATTCAACTGATACATTGCAAGAAAGATTAAAGTCACTTCACTTCCCATTTGCTTTAAATGTCTGCTACTAAATAGTGCTGATAAGTAGAGATACAGCTTAAAGCAGCATTCAGATACCTAAAATGTTGTGTTACCTCCAGAAGCTCACACTGTGCTGTCTTAATTTACATTTTGCAGCAAGAGTTTCCAATTCTACACAGTAATAAATGTGGAGGAGTAAAAGTCACAGAAGGGAAGGGAAATCTTGGCATCCAGCTTTACAACTTGGACAGCACAATGATAAATAGTATCTTCTATTTTCTGCAACTTGAATATTACACTGATTCTCCTGAAGTCCCTCCTCATAAATAAATAAATCGTTGAAATAAACACTCTTGGTGTTATTTTGTACCAAAAATTCATGAAGATTCAGGGCATGTCTGCATGTGCTTGACACATTGCACATGTGTAATTTATGCAGCTCCCACAGTACTGGGGCAGAGCACACCCATGTGTTTCACACATGGACTGTGCAGTCCGTATTAGCTATGGTCCACCTGGGGATGCCATGTGGGCAGGCTGCAGTGAATGGCTGTTTGCTGAGCCTTTAAGCATGGTAACAGAGAAATATCCTCCAGGAGGCTTTATTCCTAGAGACTGTGGACAAAACTTCTAAGCAGAGTAGCTGGAGGTAGCTCTACCTTGCATCTGTGTGTGTGTGTGTGAGTGTGTGTTCAGATGCTCTGTTAGTGTCACTTCCCCAGGAGTCTTTTCCTGGCAAGATGCTCACTCTTCAGACTGTAATTGATTAATGGGTGGGCAAATGTCAGAGGTCATCTGAACAGAGAGAGGGGGGAGAGCCTGCCCTGTGAGTCCCAGTGTGCAAACAGGTTTTGCTCTGAGAAGGAGCAAAATGTTTTATCACAGGACAGAAAGGACACTGAGAGCTTTCCTGAGCCTTTCCCCACCCTAAGGCAAGATCAGTGACCCTTTTGCAATTCTAAATGCAGTTTGTCTGGCCTGCTTTTAGAGATCTCCCACGAGGGAAAGCCCAGCCTTTATGTGCCTTGTTATCCTTAGTGTCCCAAAGGTTTTGCTGACACCTATCTATATAGCTAAAATATAAATCCATTAGTGCTTGTCTTGTGCATGATGGACACAGAAAGCAGATTAGTTGCAACTCAAACTTGAAGACTGTACTTCTGTCACTTGTTCAGTCCTTCTGTCTGACTAAACCACCTCAGACCTTTCTAGACTGTGTTTTTCTGCTTCTCACTAGAAGTTATGTGAATATCTCATTTATTTTGATTTCTTATGAGAATATCACAGAAGCTGTGTGAAAACTGCCACTAGAATTAAGGTATAGGATAATAACAATCTCTTCTCCATGCTGTTGTCCTGTTGCAGAAAGCAGATGGCTTGTGATATCTCATACAATATATCCTACGTGCTACATAGGATCCTATTAATTGTGCTATATTCCAAGTTCTTTTCTGAAATATATGTTTGAAACAGGATTTTGTTCCAGCATTATTGCAGGAATTCATGGTGGTTTGGCTGGACTATAACGCTGCAGACTCTTCTTTTTTGGGGAAGGGGTTATAAGCAGGTCACAGGCTGTTTTGTTATATATTTTGCTTGCTGTAAAACATTTGCACTGTGTTTTCTATGATGTTCTCACAGGGAAGCTAAGGAAGAAGATGAACAAATTTGCAGGTTTTTAGGTATTTCAATTTATAGGAATGTTCCTCTTGTACTTAGGATATGTATCATAAGACTACTCCTAATTTAAGGTTTTCTAAGGTGTAATTGTCACTTCTGTAGGGCAAATGCATTCTGTACTTGGGATGCAACCAATGAAGTCTTGCTTAGAAAGTCCTAAAAAAAAAATTCTAACTCCTTTTCAGCACCTGGAGCCATAGTTATGAATATCTTCTAAGGTTTTTTTTATTTGAGACATTTCCATAAAACATAAGGAGAAACCTCCACCACAAAACATCCCTCCACAGAGGATATAAGAAAACTGAAACTATTAGAAGAGCAAAATTCCTGTCAATTAAGAGGTTCTAAATGAGGAAAAAAACTTTAAAAAAGTGAAATAAAAGATATTTCTTTGTTAATATTCATTATTTCATCATCTATTTGTGTCTTTTCTGTTACAAAGCTCTTGAAAAATATTTTCAGTCTGTGTTCCAAGATAAGCTCTTTGTAATGCCTTCTGATGATAATCCACCTAAGGATGTAAATTACTGGGGAGAACAGGAGAGAATTCTAACAGACTTTAGACTCAGGATGTTTGGCAGACTTATAAATAAGATCTGTAATTTCTGTGCACTTCTTCAAATTTCTTCTAAGCTTACCTAATAATAATGTAATCTGTGATTTGAATGTCATGGCATCCTTCTCCAAAGCTACTATGTCCTTTAGTGAGAGGGGTAAGCTGATTAAATCCTACACTTGAAGGAAAATAAAGATACAAACTTGTGAACAGATTCAAGGACTGTAATCTCTGGAATGAAAATATTAAGCACTAGACAACACTATGTAACAGCTTTGGCAAGGTATATTCTATGTCAAATAGTCAATAAAATTTAAAACAACAATTAGTCAATAGGAATATTTCTCCAGGTGAAATTTTTACAGTCTTTCCACAATCCCCTGTCAGTAACCTTGGTTAGTCCTGGACTATTTTTAGTACTGGTGTTTTGTCTTATGAATTGCAACAGTTGCTCTGGTAAATTGACCTAAATGATTTACTTGAAACAACTGGCCTACAATAAAATAGCAGTTTGATAAATTTCACAAATGGAGATCTTTGATTTTTTTTTCTTGAATTTGGAAGACAAATGTGATTCCTGTGAGTGAAGATGTAACCATTCACAAGTACAGGGCTTTGCTTTAAGGGCTTATGAGGCACACTAAGAAGCCCTGAATATTAACCAATCATCCAAGAACAAATATGGGGAGAAATTATCTTCAGAAACTTTGAACACAGCCGTCACTACCTTGAGGTTGGGTACATTCAGTAACAAGAGTCCAGGTACTACTTGTCTTTATTTTCTTAAAGTTAAAAATAATAATAAAAAATATACCGACTAAGAAATCACCTATGTCATTAGTAAAACACATCATCTATACAAGTCGATTCACTTAGACCATTCAGAAAATCCTATCTTGCAGGTGTTGCAGCATTCAAAAAAACAAAAAGGTTCCTTATCTGGGCCCAGAAACTTTAAGGCTGGAAGGGATTTTACTAATGATTTCTTCTGGTTTTGAGAGAAATGCTAAATAAGATCTCCTATTCCCTTCTTCAGCTTCATAACTTCTTTGTGCTGATTGTATATTTTTTTTTTGGAAGATACTCAGTTTGGATATAAAGAAAGATAAATTTGGAAGTTGTGTTAATTCTAGACTACATATCTAGAATTTCTGCATTTCACAAACCAGACCTTGTTTTTTTCAGTGCAATTGCACAACAAGGAGTAACTGTCCATAATAAAAAACCCCAATTTTTTGAAATTCTCTCAACCAATTTAACCTTTTTGGAAGCATCCCCACCTTCACAGCAAATGACATAAAGACCTTCTGAGTATACAGTACATAGTAAACAGACCTTCCCAGTCTCAGTATTTGTCACCATAAAGAATAGACTTATCTGAAGGTGAAAGATGGGGTACAGATAGTGGGGATTATCAGTGAAGAAAAGCTCTTTTAGACTTTGTAGGTTATGGAAGAATCTATCATTAATGCTGTAGCACAAGTTTGGGAACATCAGGCGTCACCTGCCAAAACATTGCTTAAAAAGTTTATCATGACAAACTCCTGGAATAAAGGGATAAGTTCTGGTCACTTTTATAGAAAATTTGGTCTAATTCCTCTGGAAAAAGACCCCAAATGCTGGTATATTAAGAGTGCTATACTGAAATATATTTATAGCTGTTATCAAATAGATCTTTATCTATAAACAATTACAGGTTTACTGAAAAATCATGAGAAACACTCTCTCAAATCCAGCTGAAGAAACAGCTCTTGTATACTGATACTTCAAACCAAA
Source organism: Geospiza fortis (assembly GCF_000277835.1). Classification (NCBI taxonomy): domain Eukaryota; kingdom Metazoa; phylum Chordata; class Aves; order Passeriformes; family Thraupidae; genus Geospiza; species Geospiza fortis. The sequence goes on along the minus strand of NW_005054298.1, from coordinate 7,135,113 downwards.
CTTTTGGTGTTGGGTTGCATGATAAAGACACATACCTAATCCCCTGAAAAAAATTCTGAAAGACTGATAAGGAGGCTGGTGAATCCATTCTTTTTAACTGCAATTATCTGAGCACGTGGGGGAAAGAATGAGAAATAATTCTCAGCAAGAGAAGTAGGTTCAAGGATTGTCAGGGGAAGGAGTAAGGAGACAGGGCTCCTTGGGCAGTGAATTTATCAGAAATGTAGGTTTACGGGTTTCTGATCAAGGAAATTGCCTTCTGCTGATGGTCCTTTTGCAATTAGGAAGAGAAGATTTTGATACTCTCCCTGTAAATAAAGGTGGCATGAAAGGTGGGTGCGTTTTCTTTGTTTGCAAGGGAAGAATCCTGCTTCCTCATTCCAGTGCTGATTTGCTGGGAGGAAGATGATGTTAGAGAGACCTTCCTACCCACTTTCTCTCGGGCCATCATTTTGTGACTGAGACCACAAAGGAGCAAGGAATCCTGTTATCTTGCAGCAGTCATGCTGGGTCATGGAGAGCTCATTTGAGAACTGCAGAGACAGCATGTACCTTTCCAAGGGAGCATGTGATTATGGTGGGTACAATACAGCAGATAAAAATGTTGGTATAATGCTTTAGGTGCCAAGCCATCCTGCTGCCTCTGCCCTTCAAGGAGACATTGACTGTGCCTCCTTCTGCTGAATTTTACTGGGAGTCTTTCAGCAACTTCACTTCTAATATGATTCGCATAATTCCAAGAGTTATCTCAAGATCTGGGATTTTTTGCTTGTTTGGCATTTGGAGCAAGAACTTCTAATACAGACTTTGCAACAGACAGCTCGGATAAACTGGGGTGTCGGCAACTTACTAACAGGTCTTTGCTCTGCATTTTACACAGATTTACAAGCTTCATTTCTGCACCTGGCTTGCTGCTGTCAACCCTTCTCTCTTCTCTTTCTCCTCAGTAATGTCTCTTGCTGGTCCGTGTAACCGTGGGCAAGCAACGGATACCTTACTCCTTGTTAACAAGAGCTAGCAAATGACATATTTTCCAAGTGAAGTCGGTGGAAATCCCCTGTCAGCTGTGAATTGTACTATTTAAATTATACTGCTGTGCTGACAGATTCAGATTTGCTACTAACCATGATTGCAAGAAAAATTCAGGTATGGCAGAAAATTATTTCTTACAAGCAAAGCTTTACCTTGGAACAACTATAGAGGAAGGCTCTTGGCTCTGTGAGTTACAGATTTCAGTGGCATTTCACTTAATCTTTATGATTATCCATTTACAGAAACTGTGAGTGGGTTCAAACTTTCCACACTGCCCATGAACTAACCAGAGGAAGTTCTCATGGTTTATGTTTTGGCCTCTGGTTTTCCTTTATGGGCTTTAATGTAATGATTAGGCATCAGGTTCTTCTCACATGTCTGGATATTTCTCTCCAGGTCTAGGGGCAGCCCAGTACAGGGTGGTTGCTGCTCATGGAAGGTGGCAGGGCCTCAGAGAGCAGGCACTGGGAAACCAACTTGGCATCCACAGCCTGGGGTGTGGGAACAGAAGTCGTCAGCCTCAGTGGTTAACAGGCAACTGTTCCAACCCACTGGCTTTGGGGCAGGAGACAAGAAATTCCTCTACAAAACCCCTGTTAGGCTGGGAGATGTGTCTGTCCACCCCTGCATCCCCAGGTCCTAGGTACATAACACCTTTAGGCCCTCTCTGCCCTTATCTGAGGAGGTGGAGGCCGCCCAGCAGGGCCAAAAGGTTGGGATGAAGGAGGGACTCAGGAGGAGATGGTGGGTGCTGTTAAGTTTGATCCTGTAAGACCCGTGGTTAAAATCCAGTATGAAACTAGAAGTCTTTTCCAGCTGTATTATCCTGACCCTCGCACCAGCATGCTTGATCCCAGTTTGCCCACTGGCTTTAGTGTTCTTTGGAGCCTTGAGGCTGTGCTGGCTGTCATGGCTGCCTGGGGACAAAGGCAGCACTAAGCCAACCCCAGCGCCTGGCATGAAGGCTGCCAAATTTTGTTTCTCAATACAGTGAGCGTGGAGTGGGGAGAAATAATCTTTGTGCTTAGCCTGTGCATGCACAGTTGGGGTGTCCTGAGTGCTGCTCACTGTTGGGAGTGCAGAGCCAGGCTCTGGCAGCTGCAGACTCTTGGTGGTCTGAATTGCTCATTACCCTTCTGAACTCTGGTGAGATAGCAGCCTCTTAATCTTGGGTGCTGCAGTTGGCAGTCGGAATAGGGCCCTTATATCCTGCAGCTTAAGCAAAGACTGTAAGAATGAAAAGTGGTATCATGTAATCCACAAAGTGGGAATAGGAACAAATATTTGGGAATCAATCTTTATTTCGTAAGCAGTATCCAGTAACCAAGAAGAGCTCAGCAGAAACTGACCGTGGAAGCACCGGAGAAATGCTTAGTACTTGACCATAATTTGATTAGTTCTCAATAGCTTCCAGGAAAAAAAGAAATCTCTAAACCTGCATATATTTAAGATAAGCCTTTTGTTTCATTTGTAACCCACAAACTGACAAGGAATTTAGGTCCCTTCCCCCTTCTCAGACTCCATCCTCTTTTTATTTTGTTCCCCATGTTACAGAACTTGATTTTTTTCCCTGCAGTACTTTTCTTTGACCTCATTCCCCCCTCAAAGTAACTCTATCCTGTGCTGCTATGTTCATGCCCAGCCAGAGCTTTACAGATGGCTTAATTATTTTCTTTTCTCAAAGAAAATTCAATCTGATCCCCAATACGCATAGGATAAAATAAAATGAATCAGCTGGGAAGCTGCATTATAAAGGGGGAGGGGTAAAAGAAGTTATGTAAAATTTCATGTCGCTGTCAGACTGTTTTCATAGAATTTGTGTTTGAGATTAAATTAAATCTCTAAAACTGCTTTGATAGCTTCATACTTAGGGTGAAATGAAGCAGATGCATTTTACCCCAATACCATGCTTCTCATCTCCCCTTGCAGAGAGAGAATGAGCTGCTTTGTGGAACAGTTCTATATACTTACAGTATTAAGCAATTCTTCTTTTCCCCTGGCATTGGTATTCTTTTATTCAATTTATCTGTACTATAGCTTGGATAATATTTACCAGATGTTAAATAAATAATTTAAGATAGCAGAGTCCTGCATGACAGTTGTAGCGTTTCGGGTCACCTTTTTATTCAGTTTTTAAAAAAAATCACTTCAGTACAAGATTTCAATATAGTTCAACTCAGTGGTGACACTTAATACTTTTTCCTCTCCTTTAATTTGAAAGCAGTGTTCTTCAAATAGTTCATTTGCCATATTGTTTTTATCTTTAACAAGATAAAATAGACGTAGCGGGTTTACTATTTCAGCCTGATGCCGACAAATATGAAACCAAAGAATATGAAGAGCCAGTGTTTTGTAAAAGCCAGTGTTATATAATGAAACCAAATGCACAGTTTGGAATTTAGAAAGAAATCCTAGTGTGAAGATAAAAGGACATGAAAGATAGTAAATGCTGAAATGATACACCACATAATGGTATACTGTCAAGAAAGAAAGATAACATGATAACTTACAGAGCCATCTCAAAGCCTACATTGGTACTTGACCTATAGTTTGCAAGGAAACAATCTTTTTGTTTCATCTGGCTCGTATTAAAAATAGGAAAAACAAAACCCTTATTTTTTTCCACTCTCACACATATGGTTCAAAATCCATGCAATTTTTAACTGTCTAGAATTCCTTTAAGCAATTTAAGACAGAAAGAATTATTAAATCACTTTTCCATTTCATTTGATGAAAAACTGCCCCGCCGCTGTTGGTCTCTGTACTATCAATTTTAAAGCTCGCAGGGCTCCAATTGGTCCTGTGTGCAATCCATCATGAGCGGCATCAGATTAGTATTGCCCAAGTTGGGCGCTGCTGAAGATAGAACTGAATAAAGCCTAACCCAATGGGCAAGTTAACTCTGAGCAACACTTAAAAGCCTTCCCTGCTCCAGCTCTTTCCAGATTTTGAAATGTGACTGTTTCCCAATTCTTTCTCAAAGAGTTTTCAAAGTCTAACAAGTTCTGCTGTCGTCTGTCCACCTGAACTCTGTGGGCTGCTCTGCTCCTCATCTCTCCTCTGCAGTACTGAGGAGCTAAAAAGCTATCTAAGAAATTCACCTTTTTTTTTTTTAAGAAGAGAAACAGAAACCTATCATCCTAAATAATCTGGTTTCCAGAAACGACAGGTTAAAATAGCATTAGATCGAAGTCAAGCTTTCATCTACGCTGTGTACACAGTTTTAAACAGCTGTGGTCTGCATATAAATGCTCACAGGCCTGCATTGCAGCTGAGAGTGCTGGAAAATCTTTGGTAATAACTTTTTTTGATAGAAAATTTGGGTTTAGGTTAATTCAAGTTCTTCTCGATGTTCTCCTCTTCAATATTTTAGGAAGTATCCACGAAGCACAAGAAAGATTTAATATGCTGAACTTATCCATGTCTGGCACCCAGCTTTTGGTTTTCAGCTGGAAAAAAAGAATTTTCATTTTTTAAAAGCTAAAAAATTTTTGTCTGGGGTTATCAATTAATGATCTTTAATCTTCAACATTACTGCAAGTTTTTAAGAACACAAAGCCTTATCTGTCCTGCAATTTGACTCTATTGAACAAACACTCTTGGAAGATGAACTTGTCCCAGTTTTCTTGGCTATGATGTTCTTTTCCACTGTAACAATTCAGGAGGATTTTTCTCAGAAGCACTGTGGTTTTTTTACCCTGTTATAGAACCTAGACCAGCCAGATTTTATAATCTTATCTCCCACTCTTCACAATAGCAAAAACAATGATATAACTTTGCAGATAAGACTCTTGAACAAGTAGCTAGAAGAAAAAGAAAACCATGATTTCTGGGAACAGCCTTTCCACAGTGGGAGCTGAAGGTGCTCAAAGCCTTTTGAAGTCTTTGTAGTTTACCTGTGAATCTTATTTCCAAATGTTATTAGTGACCCTACTACCAGAGAATATAAATCTGTACCCTAAAGAGATGACTTGCTTATTCACTGGGATCATTGCCAGGGAATAGATTCAGCACAGTGCTGAATTTCATGGGCTAAACAATAACAGGTAATTGCTCACTTAATTGAGAATTATGTGTTTAGCTGGCAAACACAATATCTGAAGGCCCACTCACAGCTGTTCACAGGTGTGCTTTGGTATTTACGTGCAGATTTTTCTTGCTGTGGGGGCTGGCTGAGAGCTTCTAGCTGCTGCCTTGCTGTGCAGCTCAGGGTTCTTGGGAGGGAGGGAGTGCGGGCAGAGCTGCTCAGTGCTCATCGTTAAAGCAATTCAGGAAATAAAAGTGAGTGTCTCTCAGCACAATATATTCCTGGGAGCCTAATCTGAATGAGCAATTCATTGGCATGTTTCTATTTCCAGCAGGGGCTGTGCCAATTAAGAGGGCTGCATATAAACCCTTTTAGTGATGTACACTGGGAGGTAAAAATAATGATAAAATATGGATTTATTTTTTTAGCTATTCCTTTAGTGATCGTGGGAATGGAGCCAAGCAAGCCTACTGCCCTCTCCTTTCACAGGCTATTTCCATAAGTATCTGGCCAGCCAAGAAATAAATTCTCCTTTAGAAGTGCTAAGAAACTTGTCTCTTACTTCTTGTGCATTCTGATGGGAAAATAAATGTTCTACTGCAGCCAAGATTTGTTATTGCACTTGGAAAATTAAAGGAAACTCTTGCATCTTTATAGTCAGAGTGTCTTTTTAGCTAAGCACCTATTGCTGGCTGTGAGAAGATTAGGGAATGCTGAATTAATGTTATCTGCAGTATTTGGTCCTTTTATTATTTTAATAAGAATATGGGGTGGGAAAGGAAGCACACCTGAGAGAGTCAAGCCTGAGTGTCAAGAGATTCTACTCTGTTGAATCATGCAGGAAATAAAGAAGAGAGATGAAAGGACCCCAGAGACTTCCAGAGCTGAGGAACTTTGGGATCCTCTCTGCATTACTTCACTCAGAGCTATGAACCTCTGTTTCGTACACCCAGTTGTAGTTTTATGCTTTTTCCTTTACTACCTCATGGCTACAGTGATGCCTTCACAGCAGCTCTGCTGTGAATCCATGAGCCTTCAAGGGAGGATTTCATCCACAAAGTGGGGAGAAGCTCCTCCTGTCCTGATTGCAGCGGGAATTTGTTCCCCACTGAACAAGAAATAGGAGTTTAAAAGCCAACACATTCCCACAAAAGGGAACTTGGAGCTTTCCAGTGGGATCCTCCTGGAAGGCAGCAATTGCTCCCGTGTCCAGCACCCTGCTGGATCACTGCCAGCGTTGGATTGCTGGGTGGTGGGCACAGCGCAGACCCAGTATGATCATTCCTCAAGTCCAAGGCTCCCAGGAAAAAAAAAGAATGTATTTTGCTGAAATATTAAAGGCTCTTGTTTTCACTGTGGTGCAAAATGAACTTGAGACTTTTAGAAACTTTTAGTGTAAGAAAAACCAAGCAGATGATTTTCACATTACTTTGGTGCAGGGAGTGACCATTCAAAACCTTGCTCTAAAGACTTAATTTGAAGTTTCTTCTGCATAAAGTCAGGTGCCAAACCACAAAAATGTTTGATGTGACTAATAACAGGAGGGCAGTGGAAAGGTGCAAAAAATCTCCCATTCTCTGCTCTCTTAGCAGGAGTTGTGTTAAAAAAAATACAGCCCTATCCATCTTGGATGTCACAAAAGCTTCTTTAGATGCAAACCTGAAAACTAGGAGAGATCTTTGATGCTGGTGTGTATCACAGATTAACTGGCAAATGTGTTCCTTATAGCACTGAGCAGGCCTGCCTTAAAAGTATTTAAAGAAACATTTTTTAAAAGTACCAAGAGAGCAAACAAAGTAGTCTTTGGATGACCTCTTGTTTCTCTTGACTAGCAGTAGCATTCATTAATCTCCTGCATATGATAAAGTCAGCTGTTCAGCTGGCTCCCAGTAAACTAGACTCCTTTAATTGACAAAGCCCCTGCCATCTAAGAATTTGGTTCATTTTTTTCACATCATGCTAAAAGACTAAATAAAATCCAATCTTCTGGAGCAATATTGAGATATTACATCCAGATGAAGGGTGGGTGTCATAAGAGAACAGGCTGCTAGTAATATTTTCTAGGCTTCTTGCCATCAGCTTGGGTTAAAGTAGTGAAGCTGAGGT
>NW_005054298.1:7045515-7127933 GCF_000277835.1 Geospiza fortis | reverse complement strand
GTAGGGGGCACTTCATCAAGTCCTTTTGTTATATGATTATTGACCTGGGAGTTAAAGGTTTATTGTATTCCTTGCTTCCTAATGCAACACTTGTTTCATCTTAGAAAACACTATGCTTTATATGGTAAATATACATGCTGTAAGATGAGAGGAGAGAAAAAAATTATTCAGATTCATACTCAGATCAAATTCCAAATGTCCATGAATATGTGTAATGGAAGGTGGAGATTTCATATTTCTGCCCTGCTAATTTCATCAGGATGAGACTGCACTATCTGTTCTGCTTTTCAGAGTGTGTCAGCCCTGCCTGGAAAATCTTTTATTGTGTTATGGCAGAATGTTGTCCCTACTGTGCTGGGTTATTGAAATAAGAAGCAGAGTTACTACAGTCAAACATACAGGAACCCTTATACCAAACTGACAATAGCATTTACAGTTCTCTTCAACTGATGCAAAAACATTCACACCATATGAAAGCTATAAGGCATTAAATGAGGAGCACATTGAGACGATGAGCTGCACAAAGCCCGCTGAACAGCAACCTGAGGAGCTGGCACAGCTGCAGGGGCTGGGCAGAGATGGGGCAGCTCACACTGCCCAGCAAAACCCGCTGTAAAGTGCATTTTTCAGGGTCAGTCCTGCAGCTGCAGGAGCTGTGGTTTGGGTGAGTGCTGGACATCCTCTGGCCATAGGGGTTGTATGGCCATGAGAGCACACACACTATAGGGTGCAGCATGGCTCAGGGAACTGTTTTCCCTATTTATGAGCACAATTTCATGAATAACTGTTTAGTTTCTGTTCCTCTCCTCCCATTGTTATTCTGTTTTCTATTCTGCTCTTCCCCTCCCCACAGCAGAGAGGGGATTTTCACAAGAGATACCCAGGGAATACTGAAGCAATGGTAACTAAGGCACACCAGGGAAGCTGAGGGCAAACCCTGCACTGATGGCTATGTGCAGCAGAAATATTCTGTATATTGTTAGTTCCATCTCGTCCTGACCTTAATATTCCCTCCAGGGCTTTCTTCCCTGGCATGCAGTACAGCAAATACCTAGGGAATATTGCAAAAAAAAAAAAAAAGGAGAGAGAAAATCGTCTAGTTACCTAAGGCAACTGAAAAGTTTTAAAAGTGCCCAGTGTAGTTGTGTTTCACAATTCCCATTTAACAGACAATGCCTGTCTCTCAAAATATCTGCTTGGAAATGTGGAACCAACAAGGAAGTTGGAGTGCTCTGACTGTGTGTCCTGCCTGTATCCAATTAACAGCCAAACTATTTGAAAGGAAAGTGATCAAATGGAATGAATTCATTTAAAAAATATAAATGGACATAATGTTTTTACAATGGAGATTTATGTGTTTGCTGAAATGGGGTGGTTTCTAAGCTTTTGAGAGCAAAGCCCATTCCTCTGGGAAAATAGAGTCTTACTTTTATTTATTGTTGGTATTAGATTTGGGGCTTCTAGGCGCAGCGAGGGATGTTTTGCCATGTGTTGTACAAGTCCTTCTCAGTAAGAACTTGGAGCCCAAATAGAAGGAACAAAGCAGGGAGTTATGGCAGGCTAAAAAGCAATAATGAGCTTCTCAACATCTCCAGCTTAATGTCTCTCTCTTCACCATCTCCAATTTAATGTCTCCTGCTTCACCTTCTGCCTTGAGTTCTACTCACCCTGCACTGCCCTCCAGCAGATGCCCCATCCAGTCTTGGAAAATGATGAGATCTTCAAAATCTGATGGCATTTCTTAATGCTGTAATAAATGACAAATTAGCTAGCAATGTCTCTGTTTGAAACAGCATGATTCTCATTGGCTTCAGGATACTCTTGGTAGAGAAATTCATGTGTCATGGATGTGGTTTCAGGCTCTCTGCAAATTCAAACCAAGGTTGCTGAGCTGGTTACATTTGGGCCATGTCTCCAAGGGTGGTTTTTATTTTTTTTTTCCCCTGGAACTGGAACAGCTGTATTTTAAATGAAAGGCTAAGCCTCAGGAAAATTAATTAAGAAGTTGAGTCTTTACAGCCAACTGCATTGTATGTGTGTTCCTCATGCCAGTTACAGATACTGTATCTGGCAATAATTTGCACTCTCAACAATTCTATTTAATTTTAATTTAGGAAAATGATTCTATTTCACTACTAAAGTCATAAAACCAGATTAAAACATCAATCCAATGAAATAAATTTAAGTGTGTATTTAATTTTATGCATACAATTGCTTCTGGTGACTTCCATTTCTATGTTTCAAATGAAGGACATGCTTAAGCATTCTAACACTGATCTGATTTGACTACAACACTGATTTATGATTTTGGTACTGACAATAGAGCCAAAGGAATTTCATTAGCAGTGAATTTGACCCACTGCATTGAAAAAAGGTGAGAAAAGATTTTAAGAATTCAAATGGACTCAAGACTTTCCAGTTCAGTCAAAAGATTGCCCAACATATGCCCCTCAGCAAACTTCTCTTGACTACTACTTTTCTTTTGCTTTGCCCTTTTTATGTGTTTCATCCTGGCTGAAAGGATGACCCAGACATCTTTCTGCTTGCAACAGAAATAAATTATAATGGAAACCATAAGGGATATTTAAACATTTACAGTCATGGGCATGTCACAATGGGGACAAGTAACACTTTGCTATGGAGAAATGGCTACTCAGATGAAGCTATTCAGACAAAAATAAAACCCCTAGACTCCTCCAGATTTTCAGAACCTATTTTTCTTGAGGTAGTCTGAAAAACTCTAGCTTCTGCAATGTTTCTTTCCATATCCTATATAGCTATAGGAGAATAAGTCATAATTAAATATGTATAATAGGAAAACATCATGATACATACATATTCAAGAGCAAATGTTAATTGATGGGCATAAGGGAATTTCTAGCGCAGAATCTGACCCTCAGAGATGCTGTCTTTGAGAACTAGCTATCTAGATACTTATATTACTCCCAGCACTATGATATCTGGGGGCCTTGCAAACGTTAATGAACTTATCCTCACAACCACCTTGTGAGGCTGGCAAGTTTTAGCATCGACTTTAAGGGAGTACAACCAGGCCCTAGGCATGCAGTAGCAGCCACAGAGGAGCTCAGAAGGAATCATGCTTGCTTCAAACAACATTAACTACTTGTTGGATAATAGCTGGGGATAATGGCACATACAGCGTCGAGTGGGTTGCCCCTCTCCCATAAATAATTTGGAGAAGAGAGCCTATGAAACTCCAGTGAGAGAGGTTTTGCAAGGAAGTGGGGGAAATAATACTGCTGAGCTATGGATTCCCTTCTCTCCTCCCCTTCCCATCATGAAAACCTGATGGCTTTCAGTCATTTGCAGTGGTAGAAATGCGTGTGTGTGCGCATGCGTGTGTGCGTGCGCTGTGCTTAGCGAGGAGGAAGGGTCTCCAGAAGGGGAAAAGGAGTTTCAGGCACTTCTCCTATAGGTGTGGACAGATAGGTAGTGAAAATACAAAATTTATTTTTCTGACTTACTTTGTGTCCAGTTTCAGTCATGTTGCCCACTGCAATGGCCATCAGAATGAAACCTTCTGTCAATTCCAGCATGTGAAAGGGCTCGGCCTGTGCAAGTGCAGTAAGGAGCCATCTTAAATTCCTGAGTGCAGCAACTCAGGTGGGAATTGCACAGTCAGTTTTGGTCATTTTTCTCTATCAGAAGGTCACATATCCTATACAGGTGTGGCATACTGTTTGAAGGCAAAATGACTTTTGCACATATCCCGTTCACCTTTTGGGATGTAATTTAAGAAGGGACCTTTTGTAAGGCACAGCGCATATTTGGGCACAAAGGAGGAAGCAGCCTGACAAACTGAACAAAGCAGAGACATTTTCTCTCTCTCCTGAATGTAAAAACAGGGAAAGTGCAAAGCACAACCATGCTTCATAAATTCCAGCTGCTGTCACTCAGCGGTGGAGAGGAATACAGGGGAATATCTGTTACGTACAGACACCACAATGGTGGGGGTTTGTCCCCCCCTTCCTGCAGCCCAAGGCAGATTTATGCTTAACCCCACTTGCTGTGAAAAGCCAGTGGCCAAACTAATTTTGACTGCTCTGGGAACAAAATGTGAATCTGCAGTAAACAGTCTCAAAGCATGTTGGTGGGAGGAAATTGTCCAATGCTCTGTTTCTGCAAGATGGAAGCCTGGAGAGCTCCCAGAAATCTAGGTTCATGTACCCAACTACTCCCCTAATATCCAGAGGATCTACACAAGCCTCCTAGGACATCTGATATTGTCCTCACACTACAGAGAACTTCTCATTGCCCACTCTTCTAAAGTGAGAGTGCTTGTCCCCAGAAATTTGGTTGCAGGGTTGGGGCACTGAGTGTTATGATCACAGTCTAGTCAATAATGTTATTTCTACTCTGTAAAAATCATCATCCAAATGAATTATTGCGCAATTTTTGCAGTCAGATCCTCGGAACAACTTTTCTCCTTATCTTTCTAGAATGGGAGATTTCAAGTAATTTTCAGTGTATTAATATGATGCACAGAATATATTGTACATATGGCAGAGAAATGGGACAAAAGGAAGCTACTACTCCCCCACAGCAGTTAGAAAATACACCGAGGATCAGCAGAAAGCAAAACATGGCATTTGAGTTTTTCTTGTCAGGGAGGAGAAAGTTGCGGCTAACACATAGGGCGGATGTAATTTTTCTGTGAGCTGCAATTTTTTTGTGAGTTCTACAATTCCTTAAGGCTCTTTATTGCTGTTTTTTGGTTAATATGAACCCTTTCTCTGACTGCAGTTGGAGCTGCATGTGTGGAAAATGACAGCATTGGCTAAGAGCAGAAAATTTGACAAGCTGGTTTGATTAGCTTTTGTTGAGCTTTGCAGCACATGCCTTTCTAGGTGCCTCATGAAGCTGCTCCTTAAATGAGGAGGAATTATTGCTTGCTCTTCCTCATGTGCTTTCCTGGGCATGAAGGAAGGGGTGAGGACAATAGCCTCTGTACTGGGATCTGACAAAAGGGCTAGTTAGAAAATATGTTGGTTATATGATAGTTTGAATAAAAGAATAAACTTTCTTTTTGTGAGAATATTTCCATAATTCTGAGACTGCTGGTTAGAGAATATCACTTCAATTTTTAATCTTTCTGGGACAGGAACTTCTCCTGCCTTTAATGACTGCACAACACAAGGGAGTGCCTGATTTCAGATGAAGAAAACAATGTATTACTAATGAATAGGAAAAAATAGGACAACATTCATAGCTCTGCTGTCAGAGGAAAAAAATACACAAAATAAGATTCTACATGCTCAAAGAAAAAAAATTGGAGCCTTAATTAAAGAATTATTTTAAAAACCCCCAAACCTCTCAATATTTATAGAGCATTTTAGGGTATTTCTAAAGGGAGATGATATGCAACCAAAAAAGTGCCACAGACAGATTCCATGTTATGTTTAAAGATAAACCAGAAACTTACATTTTTAAACTCTTTGATGAAAACTAAAATGTTGTCCACTGTTACTACATTTCCCTGAATGAAACATTTTTGCCCCTGTTTAGCACATCCCAAGTAGCAGCCCCTGTTAGATTGGAATGCTCAGTCTGGAAGTTTATTTATCAGAGGCACATTGCTAAAACAAAATCTGAGTGAAGGTCTGATGATTTCAACATTGGATTAAATCAACCATTAGCTCCTACAGAAGTGGAAAGGCAAACTCTGTCTCAGTTAAATACATGAAAGCATATTGCCATATTGTTCCACAATGGATTTGTGATTTATTACGCTCTTTCTTTCTGCAGATGAGAGAAAGAAGGTTTCAGTTCACACTGACTTTAAGCCCTAGAGTCGAAAATGTTAATGAACATGCACACAAGATTTTGCTTACAAAGTTGTGTTGTGTTAGGTGGTTTGAAATTAAACAAAATCTCTACCCAGATTAATAGGGTAAAAGTGAGCTTGGTCAAAACATAACACAGATTCATTTAATTCATAACAAAGGGTTCACATTAGCTCTGGCTGGTTTGTGTTTTCTTTGAAAAAAATGCAGTTTTAGCAATACTGAAGTGCTTTCTGCATTCATTGTAGCTTTGCCAAATTTTCTGGAACAAAACCATGATGTTGAAAATGCTGTAATGTTTTATTTCATAATTTTAAAACAAGAATGCTTGAAATCAAAATGATTTTTTTGTTTTGAAATTTCCTTTAATATGCTTTAAAAGTAAAGCAGCTTTAAAAACTTGAATTTGGAAGGATTTGTTCAAAGTGAAACACTTTTTGATTCTGCAAACTGTGGGTTTCTTCAGAGACATTTAATTCCTCTGGCTTTAATGAGAATTGAATTCTCCACTTAGAGCAGAAAAGGTGTGTTTCTTGCTAGCATTAGTATAAAAAGCCCTAATAAAGATAAGCTATTTCCTAGGAGCAACTGTCAGCAAGTCCAAATAAAGACAATACAAGACCCTAGGATTCCTCTTGACCTGCAAATCGACACAAAAACTGTCCTCAATGGGATCTGAACTTACATCTTTTATAGCTGTCTTTTCTTTCACAAGGGCTAGGCTACATGAAACGAATCTTTTGTTTTATTTTGTTTTGTTTTAAAAGGCTAGATTAAATACAAAAATTTGTCTTTAAATCTAGATATTGAATCTTTAAACTCTGAAGCCAGAGACAGATATTATTCCCATTAACTAAAACCTTCCCTGCTTATTCAAGCCCCATTTTTCTCCCCTCTCTCTGTCAGTATGAGATTACCAGCAGTTTTATAAGCCCCAGTTTCCTCCTCTTCTATATCATGCTGTGCTTTTCCTCTTCATTTACTGCATGGCAGCATTTCTTTTACCACATAGGGCATGTCTTCATCTCCCTCTCCATCTTTGTTCTCTATTTGTGATGCTTTTGAACTAATAATGCCACTCTATAAGCATGGTAAGATGTATACCTTAGAAGAGCACTTTACCTTCAGGTAATGGAATCTCCTAATTATTTTTTCATCTTTTCCCAGAAATGAAAATGTATTGATGAGGCATTCTAGTAGTCTACCAAATTTTGCATGTCCCACCAGTATGCCAGCTTAACCACAGAGGGATTGACAACAATAAATCTGTTATCTGTTCTGTTAAGGGAGGGAATGGGACTAAAAGATTGGACAAAGAGATCGAGGACAGGCAAGGTTTTGATGATTACACTTGTGAAAATTTCTGCAGAATATAGAGACCATGGCTGTATTTACAGTCTCAGCAAAAATAAGAGGCATTCAGCCAGATTTTTGGCTGATGTAAATCTGCACAATGTACAAAAATCATTAACACAGGGAAGAAACTGGCCAAGTGCGTTCTGCTTGAGGCATAACTTTCATGATTTAGCAATCTGTGCTCTGAGTGATGGATCTGGGCTGATATTCACCAGGTGAGAATCCAAGCCCTCATCTTAAAATCAAGATGGCTATTGCATACCTGAAGTAAATTCTGTGCAGTTGTTGCTTGGGAAAAAAACCCCAAACAGTTATTGTTTTTTATTATTTCACTTTTGCCTCAAATTGAAATGTATAAATCTGCCTGCCTACCCTGGCCTCTGCTTTCCGAAAGCTCACTGTAGTAGTTATCTATTGCCTTCTTGAATTGCTGTTTGATATTTTATTGGCCACCCAGAAGGGTAATAGAGCAAACAACATGCTGATGTTAAAATACAGCTTGGGAAGAGCATTTTGGTGTGTGGATATGTCTGAGGGGGCACATGTGTGCTTGTTTACGGGAAAACCTTTGCAGGGAAAATATTAAGCACAACTGGACCTGAAAGGTTTCACTGTTTTCTTCCATAGTCTGTATTCATCCTGAATTACACCAAAGCAAAAATCTCCAGCTTGGAAAAAGGCTGCTAAGATTTCATTTCAGAAGCTCAAATCCTTGTATTTTCAAAGAACCCAGTCTCCCTGCATCTGTCAGATGTTTAGCAAAAAGTGACACTAATGTCACCTGGACCAAGCAGCACCAGGTTCCAGCCTGCATCCTACCTGTGACCAGGTCTGAATCCTGTTTGGCAGCAAAGCTGGAAGAAAAACTGATTCCAGGTCAAGTTCTTAGCATTTCTTGGGTCCTGGAGCTGTTAAAAGAAAAAAAAGGTTGTTAAAAAAAAAAAAGTCTGCTGGTGACCAGGGCATGGACTCTGAGAAAAATTTTACCTTGGTTTGGGCAATATTTCTTTGGACCTAACAGGCACTGTGAACTTCACAACTTCAATTAAATATCATCATTTCTGCTGTAACTGTGTGTCATCAGATGGTTTCTGACCAGCCTTTCTTACAGCCAAACTCCACATCTGACAAGCTCTGGCTGTTTTTCACAGCACATTTTAAGTTTCTTTGCCCCTACAAAGAGATATGGCATCATCCTCAAATATGCTTTACTTAGAAATATTTCCAACAAAACATCATGGTCTACCAATGGTTCAATTCTCACTCAAATTTGTATAAAACTTCACATATCAAAAACCTCCACAAATTTTAGCATATGTAGTCAAGTGTTAACTGTGCATAGGAGGCATATGAAAGCATTCTGGTTTAATTTGAAATTTGGTCTGTTCAGGATCATCCAGACTTTAAAATCTGGGATCACTTTGGGTGTTCCTCAGCTGAACCAGAGCCATGGGGAACACAAAATAGTAGAGGCTGCTAATATAGAGCTTGTGAATATTCAGTGCACTTTAGCCTATGTCACTGGATTTAAAGGCAGTGTGTAAATCAACTTCCCATTCTGAGACTTCCATTGCCGAGTCCAGAAGTTTAATCTGGGCAAAACTTCCAAAAACAACAAGTACCAGCCAGTTATTTCAATGCTAAATAAGAGATGATAATTAAATCTAAATGGTTTAAAATTTTTTTGCTGTGTATCTCAATGTATGGGCTGTGAACAAATGAGAGCAAGGGAGGCAAAATCAGCCCTTCAATGTAGCCAATGTAATAAATCCTCTGAGGCTAATCAGCCTGCCTTCCCCCCCTAACCTCAGCCCCACGCTATGCCAAATAGTGAAAGCAGATGTCTCATGAACAGGTAAAAAACAATCTGAATTCCCATTCCCCACAACTGAAACAAATGCTGGGTTTGGGGTTTTGATTTGGGAAGCTTCCAAACTGAACTGCATGAGACATTTCATCCAAAGCCCTTCAAAGAAACAGCCCAAAAAGAGGAATTCAATTTAGCTGGCACAAGGAGAGAAGATCTATTGTAATATGGAAGAAATTCAAACGCTAAAGGAGACCCAAATGGCATTTCAAATTGCCGTGATTTATCTTGCCTTGCTTACCTATATTTCTTCAAAATAGCAAGCTAACAAACCCAGTTTTAATGCTTAATACACAGAAATCCTCCCATTTCTTTATCTCTTTTATCCTCTAATTTTCTTTAAGGAACTGCAACCAAAAATGCTCCATCTTTGGTCTTAGAAAACAAAATCTTTCCTCTAGAGTATGCTATGATCTTCCAGTTATTACTCTTGGCATCAATCTGTGCATGAAGAATGTATTTCTAAGGTGCTTCACTCCTTGAGATAATGTAAATGAAATAAGAAAGATATTATATTGGAGTAGCTGAGGTAAGAATTCTTCAGGTCAATATGTGTGTATTGCAAGTTAATTTTCTTGACTAAATAATTCAGGAGCCTACAGGTACAATTTACACCCATCACAGAGAATGCCTGGGGTAACACACCCCCGTTCCTTGTGCTCTGACCTGCAGGCTGCTTAGCTGGTTTGAGACAAGCCAAGTTCTGCAGGCAGGAGCTGGCACTATCAATAGCCTTGTGCCTGCTTGCACACACAGTGAAACAGGAATTGGGATTTCTGTGCAGCCCTTAGCAGCCTCTACGCCAAACCAGAACTTGGTGCTGGGCCTGGTTCCCCTCCTGGTGCTACACACCTGTGGGCAGCACCTTTTCCCTGTGCAGACCAAGGGCAAGCTGTGTGTACACTGGTGCTTGTGTCTCTCTTCTGGGAGTATCTGGAAGAGCAAAATCATCAGGTGAGGCCACTTTTCTCTGTCTGAATTTTACATCTCTTAAAGTCACTTTTGGATCACAATAATGCTGCCAGGAAAATAATGTATTAAACATGAGGGCAATGTGGCTGGACAAAGCTCAAGGTGAAGACTGTGCCATTTCTAGCCCTTCACAGCACTGTGGAGCATCAACACAATATTAATAGAGTTTTGCAGTGACATGTTGGAGTTTTTTTCAGAAAATGGCTGAAAAGGATGCCTTTTTCCCCTTCCTTTTTCTTCTAATGCTTGTACTACTGAAACATCCCTCATTGCTTCTGCTGGTCTCATACCTGCATCTCTACAATTGTCTCTACAATACCTTCTGTTGTTTGGGGATCTGAGGGGGAGATAACTAGCAGGAAAGGAATCTGATCTCAGTGGGTCTTTGTGAGAGTTTTGATGCAACCTTTAGCTAATTAGTTTCATTTAATATAAATTCTCATGGCTGAAGTTCTCAAGAGACAGGAGGACTGTTCTATGAAAGGAAGAACTCTTATCCTTAGCAACACTTTTGTATGCACTACCTTCTTGGGGGAAAAGGGGTAAGAGGCTGGCTTTGGAAAGCCACTATTGCCTGAACAGAGTTCAGGCAGTCACTCCTGTGTGATATAAGAAAGTAGTTTTGGAAACATGACCCCCCCAAAATTCCCGTTGATTTGCAGAACAAAATTAAATTACCCAAAAAGCTGTGAAGACTCCACCTAGTTACACTGATGGTGCATGGTAGCAAACTTTCACATCCTAATGAGCATAACATGGCTCTGAAACGTTTCCCTGTCTTTCATGGCTTCCCTTGACCACAGCCCTTGCAGTTAAGAAATGGGTTCCAAAATGGAGGTGAGACTAGATCTGAGCCCCTGAGCGGCCTGCAGGAGTCACAGGGAGCTCAAGGGTTTTCTGTAGGTGTCTGTGCTGCCCAGCCTGGGATCCTCTGCATCAGGATCCAGGCAAGCCCTGCAAGGACATGTTTATGTAGTATAGGTAAAGGGAAAGCAGAGAACCACATTCCTGTCTGATGCTCAGAATATAAATCTGTCAGAGGAGCCTTTGGAAGAGATTTTGGCCGGGGAGTAATGAAGTGAAGGAGCTGTAGGTGAGTACAGATGACTTAGTAAACTAACGTAATGGCTGATTGGGGAATTAGCAGCACCGGGGAAATTTGGAGTGAAACCTACCCTGAACTTTCTCTGTGACTGTGCCACTCAAGTTCACTGAACACGAGAATTTCCTCAGAATTAATGAAGATACTGTAGAGAAAATCAAGTCTTGCTTTCTGACATTTTTTCCATCATGTGCAGAACTCCTTCCCTCTTGCTTCCTCCTGGCTTTGGGTGAACTGAGAGTTGTGCTGGTTGGGAGTTTGCACAGTGCCCCAAAAGCCACTGTGATGGGGTGGGAAAGGGCTGAAAAAACAGCCAGGCTCTTTCTATTGAAATTCAGTCTTAAAGGGCAAGCAATGCTCAACAAAACCTGTGTCAGTTTGGAAAGCCAGATCTTAAAACACAGGAACGGATTCTCTTTCTACTGCAAGTTCTCCACTCCAGAGGAGATCTGGGATTTAATTAATTTAAAGTAAAGGTGGATTTATTTAGTTAAAAAGGAAACTGATTTGTTTCTAGTTGAGATGATAACAATTATGCCCTTAAAATAAACAGAAAAAAGATGGCAAAAATGTCATTCTACTTCATAAAGCCTGAGCATCCTAGGCTGGTACACAGAGCAGCACAGAGGAAAATATTCTGCCTTTTGTATTGCATTGTGCAAACATTTTCAAATAATCTAGCACAATCAAAAAATGAACAATGTCCTTCTGAGAAATTACACTGTGATATAATTTTATTTTTGAGTGTCTGTTTATTTCTCTTCTTTCCCGCCCCTTTTTTCCCTCTCTCATCTCTGTATATTTTCATTTCCCTTTCTCTTTATTTTTACTCATTTCCTTAATCCTTTGCCGACTGAGTCCCTCTGTTAATTTTCCTGCTCCTTTACTCTTATTAATTCTCCCCACCCAACTGTTGCCTGGGTTAACTATTCTGGTAAGGCAATAGGATTGGAAAAGCCAGCACTTATTTTGAGAAGACCTTATGGGGAAAGAGGATTCATACTTCAATCTCAGGTGAGGGTCTAAACATTTCCCAAATTCTCTGACCCCTAAATATGAATATCATTTGACTTTGAATAATGAGCTATTCGTTCATCTCTATATAAAACTTCATGTATCCTGACAGTTCCCTATTGCCTTCCTGTCTGAAGTGGCTCAGGAGTATAAATTATTCTAGCGAAGGTTGGCAGTAATTTATGCTCAATAAATTGACTATAGATCTGCTTGTTTCAGTAGGTAGCATGGGAAGGACTTATACATTTTGCTAAATTCCCTCATTTGTTCTCGGACAGACTACTCACCGTCCTGGGGCTGATCCTGAGCCCCAAACCTCTGTGATGGGCAGGCACTCCTGTGCCTTCAGTAAAACTGCTCCTGTGGCAAGTTTCTGCTGTGAGGAAGATCTAGGATGGCCACTGGAAAGTCACTGGCACAACAATGTGGAAACTGGAGGTCGTATTTTGCAATATATGTGAAGGGCAAATAATGAAACAGCAAAGACTGTTAAAATATCCCTTCGCTTTAACTGGCAGAAAGTTGTTTCTTTTTAGTCTGAGTTTTCCCACAAGAGCATGAAACAGCCCATGTAGTCTTTTGTTTCTTTTTTTTTTCTTTCTTTCCTTTTATTTTTCTTAAATGGAAAATGTACTAGTTCCTTTGTAGGACTTTGCAGAAAAGGGTGATACAATCCTTTTGTCCAAGATGCAAAAAGCAGAAAGTAATTCATCACCTTTCAAGTACAATTTATTATGGGTCAGGGAGAAAGGTTTCACTCATGATCATTAGGTTTCAGCAGTGCAGATGCTGGACATGATGAACCAATGAGGCTTATCAGGTGTGATAATCAAAACAGATTTTCTTTTGTATCTGCTGTCTCTCTCCCTTAGAGATATCTGGGGTTTGGACACTGACTACGATTTCGTAGATACAGACATAGTCTTTATTGTTCTGTGTGCAAATTATCACCTGATATTTTAAATTAGAGTGATGGAAACAAGTACCATGCCTGAAGTTTGATGCAAGTTTTTAACCTGCCTTCCTGGGCCTCGTGGGAACAGCAAGGGAGATCCTCTTACCTGGCACAAGCACTGCTCATCTCTGTCCACGAGTGCCTAGAGCTGCAGCAAAGCACTGAGTGGGGCAGGCACACACATTCCATGGCCCACGTGTGCTCAGGCTGCTGACCTGGCATTCAATGTATGCACAGGAACTTAGGGCCAGATTCTGCTGTGAACACTGCCCAGGCAGATCCCTGTGCAGGGGATTTGTCACCGCAGACAAAAGTCTTTGTGTGGCTGCAGGGATCTGTCTGCAAGTAAAAATCTGGCTTAGGGTAATCAACATAATTAAAGGGCCAGCCTTGCACTGTGGTGCTATTCTGGCTCCATGGATTCACTGCAAATGTGTCTGATGAATTCAGGGAATCCACAGCACCACCTCTTCCATCCAGTTACCCACATCATTCAGCTTTTCTTTGCAGTTTTATGAACTTTGCTATCAGCATTGCATTTGAGTGCCTCACCCCTTACAGCTTCTGAGCATTGTGGAGGTGATCACACACAGAGAGATGGGAAAGCAAAATGCACACTGGGGGATTCGCTGACAATGTGCTTGCGGTGCTTGTCAGTCATATAAACTGAGGCACCAACACCTCCAGGTACCTCACCCAGCCCTCAACCCAGATCACTGTGGGGCAGAGGCAGAAGCAGATTCTCTGACACCTAACAGCCAAACTCTACAGATTGGTATTGAAATCTCTGAGTTTCCCTGAAGGCAAACTTGGACTAGATACCTCCATGCATCTGTATCACTAATTCTGTCAAAAATTTTCCAGTGAGGATTGAGTTTAAATATCTATACACATATATATACTGGAAAGACACACATGTCTTTCTTATACACACATATGCGTGCACCCATATTAATGTATTCTTATACAAAATTATCTGTATTTCACAAAGCTGCCTGTAGTTGCAATAGATTAATGAGTTATGTCCTGAATGTTGGCATAATCCTGGTCTTATAGGAAATCAAATAATTTGTGACTGCAAAGCCTGAAAACAAAATTGTGTCATCCTCTCCTCTCCTCTCCTCTCCTCTCCTCTTCTCTCCTTTTTCTTTACAAACTTCTGAGTCCCAATGACACAAACAAAATTGTGTCATCCTCTCCTCTCCTCTCCTCTCCTCTCCTCTCCTCTCCTCTCCTCTTCTCTCTTTTTTCTTTACAAACTTCTGAGTCCCAATGACACTCCTTTTTCTGTCTTTTAAAGGACATGTTACCTCTACAGATTGAGTTTTCCATCTGGAATCGCACTGGGCAGTAATTGGGGTTATCTGTAAGTTTGAGAATGTTAGACTCTAATAGATGTGAGTGTTTCAAGGGAATAAAAATACATCTCACTTATTTCCAACCACTTTACAGTGATTGTTGCTATTTTTTTTTCTGATGGGCAAGATAATTAAATGAATTATTTCCCTCCTCTTCTCCTTTACATGAGTAGCTCTGACCTCAGTGAATGTGTGCTCTCTGGTGCCAGGATAATGGTCAGCTTTTACTGCCACAATGTCAGAACTTTCATTTTCTGCCCTGCAACCAAAAAAGTAACATCAGAATAAGGAAAATATCTCTCCTTCCACTCTCCTCCTATCTCACCATAAATAAAAGAAAAATTCTGTTGGATTAGACATATTAAAGTCAGTAGAACAGTCTAGAATTAGGTGTCCTGTTTGTTTCTCACACAAATAAGTGAAGATAAGTAAATGTCTGCTTACCATTTCAAGTAGGAATGAACTTAAACTGGACATCAATTATGGCTGTTGCTCAGCTTTGGGCTTTGCTGCCAGATTCCCAAGCAGTTGTCAGGAAGCTGCTGCAGGGATCAGTGCAGGGGCACTCATTTCCCACCCAACCAGCTCATGGGCTCTACATCCATTATAACTCAGGCAACTGCTCTTGGGAGTATTTCTAAGTGCATAAGATTTACCAGATCTGGAGTTGTAGGGCCTAAATTCAATGTCTTCTCTAGGAGTTGATCCCATATGTACTGAGATCCCCTGTGCAGACAGTGCTGATTCATACAATGTCACCTGCCCACTGAGCCATGCCAGAAGGGCTCACTGTACTCCCCTGATCATCCTCATTCATATTTTTTACATAGTAGTTCAAAGTCAGTGATTCTTTGACATTTCCTCTTGATTATTATAGTTTTTTTGTGCCTTTAATTGTAAAGTAAACATCAAACATCTGGCTAGTTTGTTGTTCTTTTTTATTTTTTTCCCCAAAATAGTTGGCAAGTGACTGGTGTAAAGTATTATCAACATTCCTTCAACGAATGGACAGTGAGACTGAGGAAATGTTTTTCAGGAAAAGGGGGAGGGGAAGAAAAAGATAAGTTGCTGTCCCTCAAACTCTATATCAGATAAGGATGTTTCCTAAGGAAAAAAAAAAGCCTAAATTGTAACAAGAACAGAAGTATTATATATTTAACTGCAGCAGCTACTGGTCTTTCGTGATGAGAACCTCTAATCAAGGGCTTTGATTATAAGGGACACTGTTGAGATAAATATCTTATCCAACATTTTGAAAAGAAAAATTCCTCAACCTGGTCTTTTAAGAACATTTAGGTACTACAAATTAAAACTGTGTTGTGAATCAAGCCTACCCTTTAATGAGGATATCTTTTGCTTTTACCTAAAATGCGATATAGTGTGCAGTCTATGGAAAAACTGCTTCATCCAGATGCTGGCACAGGAAAATACTTCAGCAAACAGCAAATGAGAAACGCATTGAATGCATTGCTGAAGTTGACCCACCTAGCTGGGGCTCTGTTCCTTCAGTGGAAAAATTCCCTTGAGCCGCAACACAAGGATATTTCCCAACTCTTAACAGTAAATAAGAAAGACATAGCCTTCTTCCAGCTTCCTTTCCTTTCTCATTAGTTTTACCACTTTTTAAACTGAAGATTTTATCCTGTAACTTCACAGAACATGTAAATTGTGTCATTCTAGCAGTATGTGGGACTATTCATATGAGCAGGCTTGTGGAAGTTGTTAAAAGTTGATGGAACTCTCACAGAGATCTGCAAAGTCAGTAAGACCATAGGAAATTTGTGATGCAAGAGTTCTCCACCCCTGGCTGCTGTCCATATGTGGTATTGTAAAATGTTGCAATGTAGAGTTCTCTTTCAATGGTTTAATGGCTTTTTGGTGGGTTTTTTTTGGGTGATGTTTAGGAATTTTTAGAAAGAGGCAGCACAAAATACATGTTTGAGAACAAATCAAAACAAAGTTGGAGCACATAATTACTCTACATGGTCTCTTTAAAAAGTAACTATGAACAAACCTCTAAACTGTGATCAGTCTAACCACCTAAACTTTATATTAAAGTTTGATTATCCATCTGTCATCTATTTTGTGATCCTTATCCATGCCTAGACGTGAAGCCCTCAATCACATCCTCTTTCTCTGCCAACCAGCTGCAAATTGAAGAGTTTGGCCTTTTGTCAGAACTTTTTTCATCAGTTTTGGGATGCTCAGTCTGGGCACTGAGTATCTTATTCTGCCTCCTGCTGACCAGGTTCCTATTGCTGTGTTTTGTGCCCAAGTGCTGAAAGGGGCTTGTGCCTAAAAATGTGAAAAAAATGTGCTGGAGCCTTAGTGAAACCCAGCCCCTTGCTGCCAGCTCAGCACAAGTAAACACTGGAAATTCCAAACAGGAGAGCACAAGTGAAGCATTGCACAGCTGTAAAGCTGACCTGCAGTCAGAAGATGAATTGCTTCCACTCGGGATCTGATCCAGGCTGAGTGAGTTCAATGGGAGCCTTTACAGAGGAAATTAATTCTGGGCTTCCCTGATTTCAGGAGGTGACTGAATCTTACCACACATCTCTTCCTTATGAATGGGAATGCAGGAGGGCTCCTCCTGCTTTTGCTGACTTTCCCTGTCCATCTCTTAAGAGCTTAGAAGGGAGTTGTTTCCTTGACCCTTTACGTTCACAGAGTTAAACCCAGAGCTGGCCTTAGGCTGTGGCTTTGAATGAAATTGCAGCTGTAGTTAGTAACACACTGACTCAACAGATCCATTCAATATGAGCACTCATTCAAACCATATCTACTGAATTTCCTGATAAAAATAAGTTTTTACTACTGTACTCAGCATAGCACAGCCCAGCTAATGGAGAGGGAGCAAGACTCTCTTCCATCACCAACAAAAGCCTGCTCCAGCTGCCCAGTCCCTGCTCCAGGTGATGAAGTGTGAATCAGACAGGGTGCAGCTCAACTTTCACGTGCAGGATTAGCTGGCAGCATTGCTGGAGAGAAAAATATTCTTTTCACCATTAAAATACACAAATTTGATCTGGACTCAAGGGTGCACCCTACAATGCCATTCTTCACAGAGTGGCCTTTCAGCTAAGAAGCACACTCGAGCCCATTTCCTACTTCTTAATGGAAGAGCAATTACTCTGCTGCTCTGTTAATACTTTTTCCCTCCAGTTTGTTGATAATTCTAGGACAGTTACACTGACTTCTTTCTTTCCTTCTAGTTATCCACTGCAAAAAATCCTGAAACCAAATTTCTCAACACAGACCACCATTTGTTGATTTACCTGCATTAAATGTTCAGTGCAAACCTAAACTATAAAAATATTACTCCTTCTATTTAACTTCAAGGGTGATTCCTCATTCAATTGCAAAAAAGAGGAGAAAATGAAAGAATCGGTTTGAAAGAAACATCTCAATACAGTAGGCCAAATTCTGTTTTCAGTTCAGCAAAAATGTCAAATTTAGGTCTAGCAAAAATAAATCAAGAGCATGTTTAATTATTAGCACATGAACAATTCTTTTTGTCCTCACTGGAAGGGCTATATGATATAAAATATGCTCATGGGAACACCAGTACTTCCATACTCCAGTTTAGCTGCAGGCCTTTGTCTCTGGCTGGAAAGTAGTCAGCACTTGAAAGACTAAAATTCAGAAAAGATGTTGAGCACCTAAGTCTTCCTGAAGAAAACATCTTCGTGGAGAAACACTGATTCCAGTGTTTTATTTATTTATTCAATTATTTAATCCAGGGACATTTATCCAAAGGTTTTAAATACTCTTTAGAATCAGATCTAAACTTTCAAATCAAGACTAAAGCATGTGCCTTGACCCGATTTTGTTTCTCACTAGTCTGAGTGACTAAAGCTAGAAAATCAGCCTCAGACTCTTCTACATTGTTCACATAGCAAAGAAGAATGGTCTTCATGGGAACAAAAACCAACTAAAAGCATCTTAATTCAGACTCAGCAATTTTATTATTTTCTGAGGAAAAAATTTCAGACCCAATTCTGATTTTGAATACGAATCTGCACATCACAGCATTGCTGTGGATAGCAGCTGATTTTTACCAGAGAAACGTCACATCTCTGAGAACTGTGAGTGTTAAACCAGAAAAATGTTAGCAAGCTAGGCACAACTATTTAGTAATCTTAAAGTTCAAATAGAAGAATTCCTAAAGCCCTCTTCATAGCATTTTATGTGGTTAAACATTGTGCTGGAAAGACAGGGCTTCTCTTACGATAGTTAATGAACTCTCTCTCCATTTTCAGCTCATTTGCCTAAGCTTCCTTAAAGTTTTGGGTTTTTTTTTTTAATTATTAATAATCTGTAGCTACTCAAAACCTTCCATTTTAATTTTTTTCCCCCCAGGCTGGGTTGTACCCCTTTCCAGAAGGCAAGTCTCTATGTGAACATTACTTGTTGCTACCCACTTATATTTTATTTCTGTGGCTCACCACACTTTATGTATTTATCTGGCGCAAGTGCTTCATGTGCTACTATTCTATGGCCAGCTGAAATACAGCTGTTTTGATAAAATAGTCGGGAATTTTTTTGATAAAAAAACCAACACCCCACCTCCTCTAACTCGAGCTGTAGTGAGTCTTTCTCACCATAGCTACATTAATTGAGATAAAACTTTTCATTGAGATCCTTTTTCATGAGTCTGATCTCATGTTTGAAGGCAGCCTCACAGTTCCAGCAGACTGGATTTCTCTAGGCCACAATTCAAGATTTCTGTTTCTTCTTCCACCTCACTGCCCACAAAAGACTTGAAGGGAATGAGGCAGCAAATACCCCCAAAGAAGTAAATCTCCCAAACCAGAATCGTAATGGTAATCAAAATCAAATACTCTTACAGTAAGTAGAGTTCTAAATTAATAAGAATTCATGAAGATTATCCAGAGATTTGCTATTGTGGGTTTTAAACAGAAGTTGGGCAGACACTGCACTGACAGGAGATACTATAAATCCCTAGTGATAAACAAGTAATTGACCCCCTCCGTAAGATTAACATTAGAGGTAGGTCTGCACCCAACCTCTGGGCCTTTCATATCCCAGAATTTGTGGGATATGTACCAGGATATATTCAAGTAAGTTTATTTCAACAAGTCTTGAGGGTTATTTTTAACAAAAGTCCTTCTACAGCTCTAAAATTTGCTCTTCCTCTGAACACCAGAGCTCAATGTGCTCATTCAGTCTGGAAGAAATGTTTGACTCACACAAGGAAATACATTCTGGCATGGAGCATAGTCATTGCAGGGAACCCACTGAAACAAGGGATGACTGAGCTGCCCTGAAATCACAGCACAAACACTGAACAGGCAACCAGAGAATGCTCTAAGCTCTTATTCTAGGTTGTCTTGGATCACCCATATGAACATCTCAGGAATATCAGCTGGAATTACAGGAGGCTGAGCATGGTAGAGCATGAGTTTGCTCTGACATAATAAGGTGCATACTCCGAGCCTAATAAAAAACAAATCTTAGCCACCACTGCACAAGAATATTTTATAGGTTTTTCTCAGGAAATGTTTTCTACCAATAAGTACATGCCCTTTTCATTAAGCTTTTGAGGATAATAAAACAAAAATATTTTCTGATAGAGTGCACAGATTATGCAGAGAATAATAATGGTGGAATAGTTAATGCTGTAAGGAGAAGATGGTCACTTAGAGGAATCAACACCAGGGAAATCCAAATAAAGCTCACATCAGCAGACCCAAAGGCAAGAACACACATTCAAGGGCCAGAACTGAAGGCCATGTTTTGAGAAATAAGGACTGATATAGTGGCAAATGGGGATTTTGAGACGTTTCTTGGATAATAACACACCAGCAACTGCATCTGAGCTGCCAGTAAAACCCTGTGTCAGAGAGGGCTGGTGCAATCCTGAGGTAAGTAAGCTAAAAACAGTCAGGAGAAGGCTGTGCTTCTTTGCAGTGATCAGACTTTTAAATGCAGCTGTAAAACAATTTAACTAGAAAGACATTGCAATAGGACCTGCAAAATATTGCCTCATGCCTTTGGAGCCTATAGCTCCATATTTTTCAAATGATGTTAAAAAACTAATTGGTTACAGAAGAAAGACTTTTAAAATCTATTCAAGGCTCGAAAAAATGCTGGGAGTCAACAACTTGAGGCACACTTTTAGGCATTATAATCACTTGGTCATAATACCTAAAATACCTTTGGGGAAACTCAGGATTTATCACCAAAAGAAGAATGAAAGTCTGACGATTTTAAAAGCATATCAGACGATACTACTAGTAATAAAAAAACCCCCAAACAGACAAAACTTCCTGGCAGTGAGAGCCATGAGAACTGAGGGATTCTTCCTTTCTTGATGTCTACAAAATAAAACTATATTCCATTCTCAACATTTTGCTCTTTCAAAAAAACAAAAAAAAGCTTTCATCAGGCCCAAGTGATTGGTCTCAATGGAAGAGTAACTGTATGAAATTCAGTTGAATGTGATACTCAGGAGAATACACCAGGTCATTTGAAGGCAATTCTTCCCATAGCTCTGTGAATATTCATAAAAATCAGGATCTTGGAAATGCAGTCAAACTCTGCTTTTGCTTTGTCTTTGAGCTAAGTGCACATATTTCTTGTGCACTAATTTAGAAAGTCTGAGCACAAATGAATCACCAAGTTTCCTCTGGTTTCCTAATACCATCCAAAACCTGTAGAGTCAGATCTGAACCAGCTCATTTTAATTTAAAATATATTTTTATTCCAGTCAATTTCAACAAGCTGTATGTAAGTTTGCAAACAAACTTGGTCCTGTCAAATTTTAGTATGTGCAATTTTCAAAGTGCTGCTTTTAATTGTATCTGCTGTCATCATGTCTTAGGGCTGGGAGCTGGGCTTCTGGATACTATAATAATGCACATTATTATAAAAATAAAGAGCAAAATAGGAAGTTTTGGGTCACAGCTGCAGGGCTGTTGCCAAATCACTAACCTCCCCCTCCCCCCAAACTGCAATAAAAAATCATCTCCAGAGATTCCAGCACTGAAGGCAGCAAAGTACAGTAGTTACATTTTGAGATGGAATCCAGAAACTGCCAAAATGAAGATATGCAGTCTCCACTTGGGAAGAGGCGCTGAAAGCCCAAGTACATAGCCTGACAAGTGAATCATGTCAACAAAAAGAAAGCAGCGAAAATCAACTTGTAAAAAGCATCTCTGTGTGTCAAATTGTTCAAAGCAGTGGACACATTGCTGAAATGAGTTCAGCAAAGATGAACATCTCATCGTAGCTTTCGGGAGCTGAGGCTGCATACCAGAAATGGAATGAAATTCCATATCCCTGTGCAGCTGGAAACATAGCAGGGATAAAAGTGTGGAAACACTGCCTGCATTGGATCCACATCTCTGCACTCGGGGGAGAAGTCATGTTTGATGTCCCAAGGCTATTGTAATAAATATATATAAATATGTTTATTCTTAGAGATGCGCTTAAGGAGTCTGTATTATTCCCTGGGATGTGGGAAGGATGCAGACTGGGAAGGATGCAGACTGGTTGCTCTTGAGAATGGGTAGTGGGAAAGGCAGGCAGTTTTCCTAAAATCTCTTTGCAGACTAGGATGGCTTCTGCAAACCAATTTAGTTTGGTGACTTAATTACAAGGCACTATCTGTAATTCCTGTAAATTCCACATCCAGCCTGCTGCAAAAATCCTGCTTATCTACAGACATACAAGTTATTGCAACTTTAGACAGCAGGAACTTTTACTGGAAAATAAAAATGCCCATATGATTTTTGGGATCTATTTCTTAACTTTGGGGATGCTGGGTGTTGAAAAACCCCTTTAAACAGCTGCTTTTTGGTTTAAATGACATTTTCAGTAAACCAAAAAACAGAGGAATCAGCTCTTAGTAATCTTGCACATTATCTAGTGGATGGCAAATGTATAATAAATTTTTTTTCAACAACTTTTAAAGAATTTGCTATAAATAAACTAGTGACAATTGCTTTGAAAGGACATGGCATAAAGATTAAATTCATCCATCAGGTGACTGAGTTGCCTTTATTGGAATAACACAGAATTGGGTTTGTTTTCTTGCTTCACAAAATAACTAGTTGAGAGGTTTGTAGAAGCTGAATACATTTGAAAAGCAAAACTAAGCCAAGATGTAGTAGCTACACAGATAAGAAACAACACTGATTTAGAACAATATTTTTACTTATTGCTCACATGAATATTTTCACGTTTCAAATGTAACTCGAGCATTCAGCAGTGCTTGGATTACTGACCTAAGTGCTGCTAGTGATAATATGCCTGTTCCAGTGATATTTGCTCTCAAATGATTTACTCTGATTCTGAATATCTCTGAGCTTTTATACCAAAATATGAGAACGCAGATTATTAGAAGTTATGTAAAAGGGGCCGATCAAATTACAGATAATGTGGAAAAATATACTGAACCTTAAATTAATGGTATGAAAGTCTAAGATGAAACAACCTCACATGAAAAACCAAACCAAACCACCAGCAGAGAGAAATACATTTTCACTTGATATGTATTAGAGAAAAATAGTGCATGTAATTAAGCCCTCTTCTTAGCAATGTTTTTGCAAGTAGAAGGATAATTTTCTATAGTTTCTATATTCTGGAGTAATTTAATTTTGTGTGGTGCGTTCAATGAGCAGCCCTAGGAGCCATGGGAAGAGCAGTTCTGAGAGCAGTGTCAGGGCTGGCCCTGCCCAGGCACACGAGACACATCACAGCGGCACCAGCAGAGGCTTTTCTGTGCACCATGGGCACTCAGCCAGCCCAAAAGGAATAGAAGCAAACAAGAATTTGGTGCTCCCATTATTCCCTCTCGTTGCTCCACATGATGTGGTGGACAAAATATTGTTTTATTGCTGTTACATTTTAAATGTATATAAACACTGTTAGTGTCTGTGCCTCTGATTCATTCAGTTTCTTCATCACATGCCTGATGACATAAATAGTCCTGACTGAATCTACAGGGTTATTTACCCTTTTAGAAGCAGGCACAGATTTAGTGTCTTTGCCAAAAATGAGATACCGATTCCCATTATTTGTGGTTCAGTTATTTCCTTTGTCGTTCTTTTCTCTCACTTCTTTTTATTCAAATAAACCACATCTATGTTTAAAAGGAGAATTACACTAATAAAAGGTTCATGTCCCAAAATGTTCAACTTTCTCACTCAGGATTTGCCTTAGCTCACATTAATAGTCCCATTTGACTCCAGCATTTTTAGTGCAAGCAAGTAGGAGCACAAAATGTAAGGCAGGGAAGCACACTCAGACCCTGTCATTTAGGCACTGACACTGATAACTGACAGGCTTGTGGAATAAGGAAACAAAACTTGTAAACAAAAAAAAAAAACCAAAAAACAAAAAACACAGTTCCATTTCCATAATTGGCTAAGAAGCTGGGTGCAAAAGGTCAAAATCTAGACAGAAAGAAGATTAATATTTTCTCTGTGTCCTTCTGTTGTCTGTATCACCTGGAGCAGGCAGACCTGGACTTTGTTACAGGTAAATAATTACAGTTGTATCTGCCATAAATATCCACTTGAAGGGGCTACTGCAAAAAAATTGAGATTGTATCTCCAAGCAACTGTCAAATGGCTAGAATAAATTTAGAGGGCTTGAAATACTGATGTACACTTTCTATCATAGATATCTCTTGGTCTAGACTTTCAGGCTGCATTTTGACAGAACACATCAGATGACTGAGAAATTAGGGACTCAGGACCAAAAAAATTACATAGTGTTGGCACTTGTGGTTTGTGTCTTCCTTACCTGTGGTACTAGCAAACAGGAAGTCATTGCTTCACAGCAAACCCAGAAATATTAACAGGACATATCCTTTTGCATTTTAAACACAGAAGGCAATAAATCTTGGACCATGATGGCAAGCCTAAAGAGGTCACTGAGTAATGGTAAGCATAATATCTGTACTTTTCAGTGCTACAATAAATCTGACAGTGCTCTTTTTTAAAGTTGGGATGCTTCTGTACAGACTGAAGATCAAAAGTTTCCTTGCCCCCCAAAAGGAAAGAAAAAAGTAAAAAAAGCACACACATGCACTGCAATCACCTGTTTTTCATTTTACATATTTGGTGGAATAGAGAGTGAAAATAATATGCCTGTCTCTTTTAGTGTAGGTGATATTCTCATAAGCCCTGACTGAATGAGAAAAATCTGTCCCTTATTTAGAAGAATAGATAGGAAAGTCGTTCAGACTTTGAACTTCCTTGTGTATTTACCCCCCTTTCTTACTTTCCCAAGCACGCATTAAAATATCATTATGGGGGTTCCTTCTCAGGCTGACCCAGAGGTTTTGATTTCAGTTCAGATAATGACTTGAGTGCAGGTAGCACTGACCCCCCTGCAGCCATATCTGACCATACCTGTTTTCAGGGGTCATGCTATTCCTGCTCCAGAAAACTCCTCTCAATATTTCCTGGGTCAGATGAGATGTTCTTTGGGTTACAATTTAAGGCATTAATACTTCAGAGCCTCCAGCTTGGAAACCTTTTCCTTAATGCATAACACATGTAGAAATATACTATTCCTTGGAATAAAAATCCTGCAGACACATAACAGTTCTACTACACAGACCTATTCCACCTGCACTTGAAATGCTGCTGCTGTCCCCACCAAGCCAGGGAAAAAGGAAGTAGGAAATAGCATGCACTGAATTTTTTCTTTTTTTGTGTGTATAATCATTGATCTAGCCAAACTCCAGAGACTCTTTCCTTACAGTAACTTCAAGTATGAGGTATGCTACTAAAATAAAGGAGAAGTGAATGGATGGGAACTCTTAAAAAAGACAGACATATAACATCTTGTAATATGCCCCTTTTCTCTTCACATTTGCCACTTGCCATGGCTCCTCCCTGAGCCATGACTTACCTAGCTTGCAAGTCAAGCCACGTGTTATTGCTTAGCAGACTGAGATAATCAAAGCAAGAATAATAGACCAGGATTATCTGGCTAGGCAACCTGAGAAATGAAGCACCACTGAGCTGCCAACTGCAGTGGGCCAGGAGTAAGAGGACAAGAAACCCAGCAGCTGAACCCCACCCTAGGGCCAGCTCTGTGCCCTGGTGCTGGGCATGCCTGCATGTCTGAAGCAGAACTGAGTGCTACCTGTCAATCCTCTGCCTCACCACCTGTGAGACTGAGAATGCATAAAGGTGTGGTAGAGAGCTCTGCCTGCAGCCTTTATGTAGACTTCAAGACCTATTTACACTGCTTGTTTATATTATTCTTTTCCCACTTTCTCTGTTATGGCAAAAAGAAATCAGTTGCAGGGAGCCATCAGGGTAGAAGGATCTCACCAGAGGAAGCTCCAGCATTTTGCTGTGGCTCATTTTTCACACTGATGTCAAAGCAAACCTCTGAAGATTGCTGAGCAACATGCCCTCCTCACTGTCCATGTTCCCCACAGACCAGTCATCACCTCGCCTGCTCTGAAACATCTGCTTCTCCCACCTCTCTGCTAATGATACAAATGATAATTTTTCAGTCTTCCAGCAATTATCTTAGCCCTTTTTCTCATGTTACCATTTCAGTGCAGCAGGAGCTCCCTGGGAACAGCCACCATGCCACTAAATCTGTCCTCATGACACTTTACTGTCTGCAGATGGTGTGAGATTGACTTTGCTTTCCAAAGTGAGAATTTAATCCTTGGTAAATTGTTGTGATTGCATCTGTGAAGTACGTCCATTATCCTATAACCAAGGATAGAGTGTAGATTTATATATTGCCTGATTTTATGGCCTAAATTCACAACTGGACATTAACAAAATATTGTAATAATACTTGCTTTGACAGTGGTCAAATAACTCCTTCAAAGTGCACTGGTATCAAGGGAAGGATTCCCATGAGCATCACAGAAGGCGAGTAGATTCTTGATCAGTGTCGTGATCTAAATTTGTATGAATTTTTATGCATATGAGTTTAGGTGGACTGAGTTTGTACATTACACTTTTGCCCCTGTAAAACAAAGGGACAGCTCTTCTTTTTTTTTCACATAGCAGTGATTATGTCTCCAAAGTCTCGTGGAGAGCAAGACTGTGGAACCTGCAATCAGATGTTTAGAGGTTCCTAAGTCAGGTAGAAAGTTTTGCAGCCTCTGTTTGCATTGTATTTTGAAAAGGGCATGATTAATTCACTCCAGGACTACAGTGAAGGTTGTAACTGGAAATACATGAATTATTCCAAACCTCCTGAACTCTATTATTCAGGAATATCTTCAACTAGTAGATGTAAACAAGCCAACAGGCTTGCTTTCCCCTCTCTCTTACCATGAGTGCATATGCCAGTATAATGCATGAATGCCAGTGCAGCACAAGATAAAAACAGGCCCAGCTGCAGCTCTTTATTTGGATTTGCCAGGCAGCAAGGTGGCAGATTTAATTCTATCACCAACAGCAAGGCTTATAGAATGAATGCCAGGAAACTCAACTGAAATAGACATAAGACCAAGCCACTGTTTAAATGCTGTTTCTGTGTTGTTTTCCAATTCAGAAAGTTAGGATTACTTTAAAGGGATTTAGGTCTTTATGTAAGAAATGGGGAGAGCAGAACATGCAGCTGATGTAGGTCATTAGCACCTATGGACATGTAAATGTCAACAGGTTATCAGATTACATATCTTAATTCTGCCTGAGGGTAGCATGTTAGCAACAGAATTATACTAATCCAAAGTAAATCTATCTATATATAAGTATTTTTGACGCTGTGCATGCCTTTCTAAAACAAACACTTTACAAAGCCAATTTTGCTTTGTACACAGAAGTCTTCCATTATAGGACAAAGACAGAACACAGCCTGAGAGCGCCCTTTGAACACTGCTCTCCTTGCCTGGGATTTGCAGAGCTGCCTGTAATAGCACTTTACAAACAAGTGTTATGACAAGAATTATCATATTATTATTTTAGAATTCACTTAGGGATGTCCACCCAGTACTCCAAAACACTTTGTCATCATGAGTTGTACTATTTTACAAGGCAGAAACTAATGGAAATAAAATTCAAGACCCTACACCTATAGCTGAACAGTAAGCTGATAACTGAATTTGGAAAAAGCCCCATTTCCCAGTTTGGGGCTGCTTCACAAACTTCCTGTGAAGGGAGGAAAAGGAAATTTTTGTGCTTCTGCACTCAGTAAACTTTTTGTCTTTGAATAGCTAAAGTACGCTTAGGGGAAAGCTGGCAAAAATACAAGCCCTGAAGTGGTCACTATCTAGTGCACTCAAATAAATACTATTCCTCTTCAGTAAATTAGCACATTTATGAGTTATATACTTTGTCAGCACTTTTTCTCAGTGTGCATAGACCAGATTTCCACTACATCATTCAGAGGTTAGCAGGGAACAAAATTAAACCCTCAGTGTTTTCACCACTGCACAACCTGCAAAGTCATTTTTCAATGCACTTAACAGGTTATCTTGGAACACTCTAATAAATGGTGAGCGTTGCCTTTGACTTTCCCTTAGCAGAACTCATTGTTCATCTAATTTTTGCAACAGATTTCCTACCTCGTTTAAAACTTCAGCTAGAAGTGCTTTCCTGTTACATATTGCAAACAGACATATACAGTGACTCAGAAGCTTGGATCGGGTTGTGTAGTCAATACAGATTTTGGCAAAAGACTGGGAAGCCTTTTTCTGGCTGAAAGCTAAGAATGATAAAAATAGATCCTGATTTTACAGTCACAGTGACAAACTGGCTTCCAAAAGCTTCACAACAGCACAAAGGGAACAAACTAGCAAAAGGGAAGTGAGCTGGAAAGATATATATTTTTCTCCAACAAGACTCAAATTCACCATCTTTTGTGGTTTACAATGATCTTATATCATTGCACATGGCATGTGCTGCACAATGACAACCCAGAAGTCAGCTTAGCTTGCAAGCAGTCATTCTCTTCCAAAGCTTTTCTGTGAGCTCAACACATTTAATTCACAATCACTTACAGAGCTTATACAACCCTATCAAATAACCAAGTCTCTTGAATCATCTCTTACCTACAAGATATAATTTTATTCTATTTCATATGATTTCATTATCTTATTTTTGTCACTTGATCTCATTTTTCTTGGGGTTCGAAAGGATTTAACAACGAATGATAAGAATGAGATTATCAGCACAAAAATAGACAATAATTAAATGTCAGTCATGTCTGTGACAGAACAAATGCAATTCTGTATCTCACTACTTTTGGCGCTGGCTAGTGCAATACTCATTAAATATTTTTGCCATTAATGCTGATAGTTTTGCAGTTATTTCAAACAGATGAAATACATTTCGCTCACCTACCCTTCATTCTTCCTCCTCTGCAAATAAGTTTTTTTCCAGTGAAAGATTAGCATAGCTGGTACCAGGAATTTCAAATGGGATTGTTTATGCATCAAAGAGTAAGTATTAATAACAAAAATGCACTCACAGTATGATTGCTTTGTGATGATTAGAATATAAATTGTTGGTTCTATATATACAGACACACATACACAATGAATTATGTGCCTCGCCATGGTTTGTCTCTTGCATTCCTCTAACATCTGATAGTCAGATGCCACGTCACACATGAACTTGTCAACTGCTTTTATCACTAAAAATTTTGTCTGTTGTGCTGCAGGAGCTGACAACCCAGCACACTCAGAACCCATCTGAAAACACATCAGCCAGAGAAATATTTTGCGCTCTTAGGGGTGAGGGGGAATGAGGCAGCCTCTGCCCCAGGATCAAGCAAGCAAAGGCATTAACTTCATACAGAAAGTAGTTTTCTTCTTGTTGATGATGAGAGGTACATGCTAAGCAATAAATTAAGTGAGCACAGTTAGTGGTGGACAGAAATTCCTTTCTGCAGGCTCCGCTCCACCATGTATGAGTTATAGGATCGTCTCTAACTTGTGAAAATAACTCACATATCACACTCTCCCCATTGCTATGCTTCTTGCTACTCCTGCCTGTGGAGCTGGTGCAAAAGCATTGAAGCTGGACAAGGATGGAGGAGTCTGAGGCTCCATTTAGCAGAAGGGTCCTATGGCAACTCTATCAGCTCATGAAGTGTCAGACAGTGAATGGCCTGCGTCTGCCTCTCCAACTGGGCTCTGTCATTGCTGCCCTTCAGCCAAGGGCAGGATGCTCTTGAGCACAACAGCACATGGTTTCACAGGACTGGGGAGGGGCTGAAACCACACCTGTGCTGTGGCCCTTGTCCAAACTCCCCCACGACCTTTGGAGGAGAAGAGATTTTCCCAGGAATACAGTGAGCAGAGCAGCCAGATAAACAAGCAGCTGACCGTGAAAGCTGTGGGAATAAATAACACAGTGTTAAGCACAGGCTAGGCTAAGTATGTGAACCTTCAGTCAAAGTTCTGACCTCAGCTTTTGCAGACATACCCAGGCTCACTTTAACTGCCTGCTTTGCAGGCTGGAAGGAAAGCAGCTGCTGCAGCACAGAGCCCAGAGCAGGTTGCAAATACCCCATGACTGGGCAGCTCGGAGCTCTCTGCTGCTGTGCCCAGGTCAGACCTGCTCTCCAGGCAAAAGAAATCTACCTGCCCCTTTCTGAATTAAACAGCTGAAATGGAGCAGTAAGGAACTGCACTGAAGGGAAAGCTGTCCCTCTGGACTTGGTAATGTGGGCAAGTGCCCCTGCAGCAGCCCATCCCCAGGATGGCTGGGCTGGCTTTGATCACTGAGGCTGCTATTCAGCAGCTCCAGCAGCCAGTGTATAATGTCCTTCTCACTCCTTTAATAGGAAAGGGCTGCCTTTATCCACAAGGCAGAATCATGCTTATTATCATGTTAATTAATACATTTCTAATGAGAAGCCGTTTCTCCAGTTTATACAGAGCCAAAGTGAAAATTGAAATGATTTTGCTAATTTAAAAAGAAATTACTTAAAAAATAAGCAAGGAAAAAACTTCAAAGAGACAAACAAAAGGAAAAATACTGGCACTAATGAAATGTTGGTTAATTATCCTTTTCTTCACCCTTTTATATCTTTCCCCCATTCTTAATTGTCTCATCTAATTAGATTATAACTATTTACAACAGGAATTATATTCTACTTTGTATTGCATATGGGGGTCTTCATAATACAATGCAAACATAATCTACTAATAATAATTAATGAGGAACTTTCTTTTGCAGTGTGAGTTTTTGCAAGCCAGGGAGCCTAGCATGGGTGTAGCATTCAAGTGTAACTGGTTTCTGGGCTTGGCTTTATCAATGATAAAGGAAAAGAACTTGAGATTTTGCAGACTTAGTTATTTTTTCTCATCCTGTCCCTGGCCAGCTTCCTAATGCTCTGGATCACTGTTCTCAGACCTAAGATCATCACCTGAAAGCAATTATTCTCTGTAGGCTGGTACTCTTTGGTATTTGCTGAAGGGAACATGTTGCATTAGGCAGAAATAGCTGTCACCTTTAGGAGGATTGTGCCTCTCCTTTCTGAGGCTGTCCAAGAAAAGGTTGTTCTGCCTGGTCCTGACATCATCAGTACCTGTTTAGGGTCCAAGAGAACAGTGAAGCTACTGCATTTGTGGTGATGCTGGAGCGCAATGCATGGGGTCCTCTGCACTGTTGCAGCTTCTTCTAGGAAGGTTGCTAGTCCCTCCCCAGTCCTCAGAATCCTTCCTCTGGGCATCTCTGTGTCACATAACATCCTTGTTAAGTTACTGCATAAATTATTCTTTTCTGTTATAGTATGACAGGGGTGCTTCAGGAGAGGCTGAGGGCTCATTGAGGTGGTGGCTCCACACACTCCAGAGTCAGAGGCTTTCAAGAGCTAACAGAAGACAGATAACAGCATTTCCCTACTGCCACCTGTTAATTCTTTTTAACAGATGGAGAACTGGAGAATGGAGAGATTAAAAGCCCTGGTACAGGAAACCATAATTTTTCAAGACAGTGCTTAAACACATGCTTCTGCAAGCACAGGCTTCTGTCCCAGCGAAGTTGAGGACGTGCTTATAAAGTTTTCTGACCCAGAATTGAAGTCACTCTTTCAGAGTAATACAAGCAGTGGAACAAGCTGGCCCCAAAATCCCCAGTTCGCATGGTAGCCTTGGTCATATCTTCACAGAGCCTGTTTCCAAAACTCTGGAGAGCTGATAACCCCTTTGGCTCTCCAGCTGGAGGCTGCAGCCAAATCTTTGTTTCAGTTCTTTAGATAGAAAGGTTGCTTCGGGTTTGGGTACAAGTTTCAGATGCAAAATCAAGTAAAGGTAAAAATAATTAGAAAGAGGAACTAGAGGCTTTACATTTCAAGTCTCATACTCCTTCAGTTTAACCTCCTTTAAATAAGAAAACAGTGGCATTTACTTGTGCTTAGAATGTAAGTCAGAAGAGAATCAGATTCATCAACAGCTATAATACAGTGCAAGCTTTTGTGGTACTTCTACATGTTTCAGCATTCCATACCTTGTTTATTTACAATGAAAATGATAAAACTTTCAGGGTTGGATACTAAATCTGTGTGATTTCTCAACATATCATTGGCTTAGGAGGCAAAATATTGCTTGCAAAGCTGAGAAAAGCAGTCTTGAAATAAACTAAAAGTAGGGAGAGGTTTGCCAAAAACTTTTTTAATCTTGGCCAACACCCTTAATTGCACCATGCCTCAGTATTCCTTCTCCCATTCATGTGTTCAGGAAAATTATCCTCTCTTCTTCCCAGGCATCGATTGCTTTACCTACTTCAACACAGAGGTAATGCCTTAAGTACCAAAATCCCCTTCTTACCTATCTCAAATTAACCCCTTGCAGAATGGCACCTACTCCAGTTCTCCTAGAGATCTGGAAGATCATAACAGCTGTGCTTCAAATCAGCCAGTAAATTCTGGATAGTGCCCATAAAAGGTTGTCCTACAGGCTCTTGTAGTGTGATAAGCACCTAATGCGCACATTTCTGGTACTATAAAAATAATCCACAAACCCTCCTATGCAGCTACAAAGAGATTTTAAACTGAGATAGGGAATGCTGTAGCTTGTACCTGGGCCTTCCAGATGTGCTGCCTTGTTCTCTGCTACTCACACCTCCTTCGTGGTTTTTTTCTCTTTCTCTGGTGCAGGCGGTGTCTGGAGGAAAGGGTGTTTGCCACTCTGCCCCCCCACAAAAGTGATGCTGCATTTGCAGGGGACTTTCATTTACCACTGCTGTAAGTTTAGCAGAAAATGACTTTCACCCTTATTTCCATAAAGTCTCTGTATATCATGGTATGCACACTTGAAAAATTAAAAGCACTAAAGAAATTTTTAAATGACCCTTCACCTATGCACTGGAAAAATGAAACAGATTATGTGAAATACAATAAGGGGAAAATACTTCAGTTACCAAATAAATGTTCTTTAGGTTCTTATTCCATTAAAACCTGTATCTGCTTTCAAAAAGGATGTTTTGCTATCACATGCAAATTCCTCATTTTTCAAGGAAAGCTTTATATAACCTGCCTATTTGGCCTTTGTTAGTCATGCTACAAAGACTTAGAAGCTTTGAAGATTGTCTTAACTAAATAGAGCCACAAGAACAGCACTGCACTTTCTTCCAGTCACTGATCAGACTTCTAAAGAGTAACTAATAATGTGGATTTTAAAGTGCAAAAAGCAACATGAAAATATTTAATAGTAGAACTAACAGCACATCATACCTTCTGCAGAAACCTGTCTGCTTTACTTTCCTTTTATCAATATTGCCAAGAAAGTAAATTTGTCACTGCACAGTTGAAAATATCTCAAAGATCTACTTTAATGTTTCACGCTACGTTTGCAAAACAAGAGTAATAAAAATAATGACACCATTATTACTCTTCCCTCTTTGTTTTCAGTTCATCACTTGCATATTTGAATAATGAATTATATTCACATTATCTCTACACTTTTGCTCTTGACTTCCTCTGCTGGCTGAAAGTAAAGCTATTATCCAGTTGTCAGCTCTGAAGAGCCATTCAACAAAGCAGCCAATGGTCCTGACATGTAGATATACTACTATGCAAAATTATCTAGAGTACAATTTCAAGCTACATATGAGAAAATTACCAGCCAGCATAAAAATGAATCTTCAGCTAAGGTGAAATATTAAAAATTTCATCAGGGCCACTTTAGAACATAAATAAGTAGACAACAGAATTAGTTGTGAATTAGGCACAAAAGGCTAATTAACACTATTGTATCATCTTGATTGACTTAAAGTCTATTAAATCACTATTTTATTGTCTGAATCTCTGAACCTTACAGGAAAAATAGAACCTTCTTCTATTAAGAGGCCCCTCTTCATTCTCAGATCTGCAGCTTTTGACTGAATTTCATTAAGACTCATTCCAGTAACCAATACTTTGCACAAGTAATTTCCTGATAATGGAGTGATTGTTTGTATCATTTGATTTATACAGCTTTTTTATTAAGTGCCATGTTAAATTATAAACAAATCATATAAAACAAAACCCACACAATTTTCCTTTAGTGTCACATCCCTTCATGTAATTATAAATATAACTGGAGCTCCAGATGAAGTCAGATTTTTATGATGCAGTGGAGGGGCAAACACAGCTTAGCAGCAAACATTCTCAAGGGCAAAGACTTTCTTCTCTTCATGCTCAAGTGTTTTTGTCAGGAGAGAATAACTGAGGTTGGGAAGGTGAGGAGGTGTCCTCTACCAGACAGAAAGTGATGTCCCCAGGATGACATTAAACAAACAGGTACAAGAACAGACAGGAAATCAGAGCAAGATACTGTGCTTGCTTTGAAGAATTGTCTAAGAGAAGAGCAGCTGCTGCCTCTGTGGTCAACTTTTACTCATCTGAATCAGCAGCCTCAATCCCTTTTCTGCCCATTAGACCTGCTCCTGTTGGCAGTACTGTATTGGAAAAAATCTTCAGACTTTTGAAAGGTAAAAGACAAAACCCCAACTCATCTTCATTGCCATACAAGGTGAAAATAACTGGTTCTCCATAAAGAGTGCAAAATGTATCCCATTGATCTCCTTTGGGGGTGTCTTGAAGCGCATCAACTTATATTGAAATTTAGAGAGGGCTGCAATGATTTGAAATGCTCTTTCATGGATTACAGCTTCTGAAAATTTACCTCTAGGAGAATTTTAGCACTTTAATAACACTGTTTCATCTCACAGAATCACTTAGTGTAACTTAACACTGCAACTGCCTCCCTTTAGCACTGATGTGTAAGCAAGCAGAAGAAATTATTTACCTAAGAACATGGAATGAAGGTAATCACTCATCCAAAAATCTCAAACATGCCCTCATTCTCTTCCTGGAAGTCTTGTTCTTATGGGACCAGAGGACAGTAGCCATTCCTGGATATCCAGCAGCCTGGCAATAGCAACAGGACCTTTTTTTGGTCTGTGGGCATCAGCAAGTCCTGGGCAGAGGAACATCTTCTACATATCAATTGTATGGTGCAGGCAAAGGGAGTTGGGCGTGTTCATGAACGTGCCAAGAAATGTCGACACATGCACAATAACCCCGACATGCCTGGCTTACTGCACACTGGGAATCCATCTCATAATGCATGCATGCATATTTCTGCCTGGGAAATCATGGAGAGCAGCATGGCAACCCTACACAGAAAGTCCTCTTTGAAAGCCATGCTCTCCAGCCAATGTTTAATTCATTAGGTCAGCCTTCCTTAATCGGTGATCAGAACTGTTTAGCTCATGATGCATTAGGAGAAAGGAAAGAAGATGGAGGGCAATTGAGTAACATTCAAAGTTTATCTCAATTATTATTGTTTGTAAATGAAAATCTGGCAACAAAATTTTCATTGTGGGCTTTGTTTTTTTAGCCATAATACGGGATCAAGTGAACAGTAGAAGTTTAATAAAAATTAGATTATCCTGATTCCTACACTGCTTATCTGCTATTAACCATGACCCAACCAGATAGCTCATACAGAGTGAAACCTTGCACACCATAAACAAAAAGCACCCTGGAAACATTTTTTCTGGGCAGAAGAGGCAGTGAGACAGTTAACTCAGCTGTAGTCACTTACAGCACAGACTTCTTGAGTTAGATGAGAAAATCCTACACCTAGAACCTACTACTTACATGAAGATATATGCTTAGATGTCCTTGGCACTGAGATAGAGGAGCTCTAGTATTGATTTCCTGCCTTCAAGGTTGTGAAAAAAGAGAGCTAAGAGCAGTCAGGGGATGTAGTACTACAAGAAGAGGCTACCTGAGATCTGGGGCTTGTCTGGGAGAAAAAGGCTTATTCCCAAGTCTGCCTTTCCTCCAATGTTCTTGGCCATGTCACTTAATTCCTTCTTCCTGGTTCCCAGCCTGCAAAGTGAAAGCATTTAACTATTTCACATGGATGTTACCAGAAAAAATGCAGGGAAATCTGAAGAGCCCTGATGATATAATAATGAGAATCAGACAAATGTCACTGATGTGGGAAAGAAAGAGGTTCAAAGGACATCAGAGCTATGCAGAC
This sequence comes from Geospiza fortis, assembly GCF_000277835.1. Lineage (NCBI taxonomy): Eukaryota > Metazoa > Chordata > Aves > Passeriformes > Thraupidae > Geospiza > Geospiza fortis. The sequence goes on along the minus strand of NW_005054298.1, from coordinate 7,092,066 downwards.
ACATCAGAAATTAGAATATGGACATTTTGAGTTCCAAAGGATGCCCTTTGGGTCATTGACTATATACTATCCTACTTTGTAAACATTTTTCCTTATATAAATATTAAAATGTATTCCCACCAGAATATAGTGTTTCTTATATTGAGGAGTATGACTTTGTTCTCTTCATGGCTAAGAGGCTTTGCCGTAATATTAAATTAAATAAAACAGAAGATTTCATTATTAAAAAAGAAAAAAGACAGTAAAAAGTCTCAGACATACTATCACAAAGTAGGAACATATTTTCATTTAGACAGGTGTGACAAGACTTAAATTCTGCTTGTTTGACAGAAATAGATGCAATGTGCCTATAAATTTTAAATGGAGAAACAATTTTGGTCACAGCTGTCTTTGGGGGTCCAGAAATATTAAACACTAGCTTGTCTACCTACAAACAGTCATGAAAGATGAACTTTTTGTCCTACTGTTCTCTCTTTCTAGTTAATTCCATTGCTGATGAGATCATCTGAACCAGTTATTCTTCATCCAGATCCCAGTTTTAACTGGAACATATGCAGTCAGAAAGACACATTTTAGTACAAAAATCACAACATAGGTAGCAGGGTTCTGGCAGCTCAAACCTTTCAAAAGAGTATCTTCAGCCAAATCAACAGTACAAAGTCATTAGTTAGAATTTTTCTCTAGCTATTGATAGGTGGCAAAGTTCTTTATTAAACTTCTGTATCAACAAGTGAATACTTCTCCAAAGTTATATTATTTTTAATTTAGTGCTACAAGAGAAATCATGAGTTTCATATTGAGCAAGCAAATATTTTCATATCATTTCTCTTGTTTGACTGTTTTTTTCAGTCAGTAAATCCAACCACAAAGCAAACAAACAAAATCTCCAGGTTTTCCAGAAAATGCAAAGAGTGATACTCAGACTACCCAGGATAAAGCTGGTAGTTATTGACACTTGCATGCACCTAAATAATCCCCTTTCTTGCCTTTTGTGACAGAGTAAAATGGAGAGGCATGGGAAGTGGGAAATGATGGAATTTGCACAAAACACCTTGCACTAGCCCAAACCCCAGGTTTATTATTGCTACATCTATTTCTTTCATCAGTATAGTATGTGGTAGTTTCAAGCAAAGTCCAGGGCCCTGTTAAAATCTGTATGGATCAAGAGACTGCCCAAGGAAGCATCTGACAGAGCTAGGAACTGACCTCTATTCCCACCACATCCCCCAGTAACTGCCTTTTCTCTGTCTTGTACACTTTATACAGGAGTCACTCAGAACAGACCTCAGGCTCCATTTAAAAGGAGAATTATATTTGCTACCTGTAGTTTCTCATTCTTTCTCAGCTTTCATCTAGAATCTGTCCTACTCTATTTCCTTGTTTATTTCTGTACCTAAACCTAGGACATAATTACTAATTTCAAGCCTGCTTGTCCTTGAAGACAATTTGCATGAGAATTGAGGCTGGCCAGAAATATTCTTCTTGTAGGGTGTGCACCCAGAGAGTCTCTTCCACCAGCTCTGACTAAGAATTGCTTTCTCAGAGCTTGCTTTTCTCCCTAGAGCCTCTTTTTTTTCCTAAGTCTAATCTCTCACAGGTATTATAAGTGCTCAGTTCTGCAAAACTGAAAAGTTGTACAGTCTTCTCCTGGGCCTGAAAGTGGACCTTGGTCTTGCATTTATTTAGATAATCATTGTGTTGCTCTCCTGCTGGCTTCTCCAATAACCAGACATATAAAAATGTAAATGGGCCTCGATATGCTGGAGCGGTGCATCAGCAGCAATCACATGCACTGCTGGCGAGATTATACCACATATTCCCAGAATATTAAATACTCCACATCCACCACATGGTCAATTTATCTAACACCCCATTTACCAAAAAATACTCAGCACTTAAAAGGAAGGACTTTTATAATTAAGGACTTCATAAATGTTACATTGCCTATAAAATAATGCACACACACGTGGTCACCCATTTTATCAAGTGTAAGTTCAGGTCCCTTGTTTCCAGACCCAGAGGGTTTTACCTCTTGTTAACAATACCCTACAGAAATATCTTCATCAGCTTTCTAAGCTAAAAGGTACATGGTACCTATTCATGATCAAAGTTGGTGACAAAAATTCTCATTTCTAGGCACAAAAAGTATGACCTATACCTGGCATGAGTAAAAGCAGACTCAAGTGCTGAACCTCAGCATTAAAAATTTGTAAATAACCTTGCTTTACTCTGATTCAGGTTCTTCCAGTGTAGCTGGCATTTGGAGTTTCAGGAATATTTAATTATATAGAAAGCCTTAAGGGGCAATAACAAGCTGGTTTCTGAGCTAATGGGAGAGAAAAGAATATGAGATTACAATCTAAAAATTAAATAGAGGGTCATTCTTTTTAATGACTAATAACTCTCAAAGAATTTAAGTTTCAATTAAATTCTGACTCCAAAGGTATTTATGTAGTCATGAAACTATTTTTAAATATTTCACATTCAGAGTGCTCCAGATTCCTCAGTGGTTCTGGATAATATCAGACATCATTATGATATCTGAGAAACCTTACAGAAGCTCAGAAGCTTTTTCTTTTAACCTCTTGTTCAAAATAGTTTTTTGGGTTTTTTTCTATTGATGACTTTGGAGTTTTTAGTGATTTCCTAGAAAATTATCACTGTGGAATAGTGCAAAATTTTGGCCAAACTGGTTACTTACAATTTTAGCTGCTGAATGAAAAGTGGAAGTTTGGTGACTGGAGTATTCAGTTGGGAAAATATTGTAAGACAGACAGCTAACAGGGCATCAGGGAATTATTGTCTGTCCTGGAATAAGAATAAAAAAAGGGGCTCTTTGCTCTTGCATATCTAAAGCGTTCTGTTCATATGATTGTGGAAAAAGGAAATAGGAAATGCATCCCTTTTCATAAAGTGAAGCACAGCACAGCACAATTTAAGCCACTGGGATAGGTCTAGGAATGCATAAATGTAATGCAGGTCTAGGGAAATATTTGACAACATGCAGCCACATGATGCTCAGACGTCAAACCCAAACCCTTTCTCACACATTAAGTGCAGAGCTTTTAACAGCTAACATCTTGCATTAATTGATAGAAACAGCTCAGAGGTTCCCAGGTTACAAAACATTGTGATTTTCCTGGGAAAAAAAACCTAAGCACCTCCAATTTGGACCCAGCTGATGCTGGAAGTGAGGGTAGTGTCTCACCCCACTGGAGCCTGGAGCACTGGGGTTCTCCATGTAAGCAGAGGTCTCATCTCAGCAGCCTGAGAGAAGTGACTTGCCCAGCTCAAGGCATGAGTTTCAGCAACTCCTCCAAATGGACTGAACTTCCCACTCTACTGGTGCAGCTCACCTCCAGGTTACCTTGGACTTCTATTCCTGTTGGAACATTAAGTGACTAGGTTACCTCACATTATGTTTTCCTCTTAAAGACTAAACCCCAGAATATTTTCAACCAGGTCTTCCATTCCAGTCCAGACTGCTGAACAACCAAAAATGATGTTAGGGGAACCCTAATGTTGGAAGGATTTTGCTGATCAAAGATGGCATTTAAAGTTATCTTAGAACCTGGGTTGACATCCCTGGACTGGCAGCAAACAGCACAAGGGCTGAAGCTCTCATTTCTCAGAGCCCAACGCCCTGATGTGCTGCTCTGTCCTTTTAGGACAACCTTGTGATGAAGGTATTGCTGCTGCAACCATTAGAGCTTTGACTTAGAAATATGGGGTCTTGATAAGAGGGCAGAAAAGAACTCCTTATCCTCAACTCAGTTTGCTGCTTTGTTTTCAGGATGGATTGCTGTAGTTTTCAGTTGTAAGAAACTGTTTTAATGTCACCTCTTTTGTGGGGGCATGAAAACCAAATAATTAATGCACATTCCTATTTTCATGAAATCACAATTTCTTATCCAATCTCAGAAAATGATAGTAAGAACAAACCCCACATTTATATAAAAATCAATTTGAATCAAGAATATAACTTCTTCTAGTCCCACTAGAACTAGTCTCAAGCATAATGACATTATTTTGTTTGACTCCTGTAAAAAATCTGGACTAGATATCTTTGCTGTGTAGTCAGTATTTCAGACCTTCCCCAGCATGTAAAAGACAGAAGGCAGCATCTTTTTGCTGCTAAAAAAAAATTCTTACTGGAATCTCTGTAATTATTTTAAGAATCTGTAGTTCAGAATTTGTGTCTCTCTTACAAAATTACAAAGGGAAAAGATGCACAGGAAATTAAAAATAACTTACTCCTGTTTCATTGAGGTATATTGGGCTAGATACCATAAATTTTTATAGCAAAGACTTCCTACATCCAGTGAGCAAGAAAAAAGAAATGACATTTTTAATAATTGTGTTTTATGTGTATATATTTATGAAATTTCATATAATTTGTCCACTTTGCCAAATGGGAATTGGAGATCAGTCTGAGGTGCTAGTTAATAAAGGATGAAGCTAGGTGTTAAAATTTCAGCTAGAGGAAAAAAGCAGTTTGATGCCCCGTGGAATATTTGGAGAAAAATGTGGGTCTGAGGTTAGCACCCTTGAGAGTTGAGTGCTTGGTCCTTTGGAGAGTCAAGGGATGCACAGCACAGCCAGTGGTTGTCTTAAATGTAAAATATTCACTCCAGCCTGCTGCAAAGAGCTTCATCCCCTTGGCCTCAAGCTGGGATTTCTGCTGAACAGACATGTGTGCCCACTGTGCCAGAAACCAAGAGGGGATTAAAACCCCCAGATGGCTGAAGGCCTTCACCTCATCAACCTTTAGGGTGTTGTCTTGACTCCTTCCTGGAGAAAAAAGAGTCTCAGGTTTGCTTTTTTTGCTGTCAAATATTGCTGTAGTGGAATGGGCCGCTGCCCTGGATGCCGCTGTCCAGCCTGTCGGGGCTGCAGGCACCCAGCTCGGGATAAAGTGCCGAGAGCAGCTGGGTGCTGACAGAGCGAGGCGCTGCTTGGGAAAGGGTTCTCAGGTTTACAACCCTGTTTATCCTCCAGATCACAAGTGCCACAGTAAGGATCTAGACCTGTCAACCCCCACGAAGCAACCCAAAGCAGTCCTCAGTGATAATCTCACAGGCACTCAAAGAGTCCATAGCAAAATTTGCAACTAAATGTGAGCGCCTCAGCTCTGCTCTCACAGTCCCCTACTGCCTCCTCCTACTGGGGACACACTGCTAATGGAAGACCACAGTCCAGCTTTGGGTCTTGAAATTCGAGATAGGACATTCAGAATCCATGGACTTAGAAATATTTATAAGGGTACGAGGTGAGCAGAAAGACTATAGCTCTCTGTTCAATAGATTAAGCAACACCATCCTCAGCTGGCGTACACTGGCATAACCATTTACACCAGTGTAGGGCTAGCAGGATTTGATGTTTCTGAAAAAGAAACGGCTGTTGAGGTTAAAATCCAGTTAGTTTAAAAAAAGCAAAATTGATAATGTTTCTGCTTTTAAAGTGATTTTGGTTGTGATTTGATGCAACACAGCAGGAGAAATAACAATTATGTCTAACACACACATGCACAGGTTACATACACACAATATACACATATATTAACATAGCTCCATTTTCTTCATTTCCCACAAATTAAAGTGACAAGCTCGATGTTAGTCCTTTCTGAATTAATCCTGTCTGAATAGCATTAGTGTCATCCTCACTATACACCACTAACCGCTAGGCTATAAAATTTATGATATAACATTCGGAATTAATCTGCAAATATATACTAATTCACACTGACCTTTTTTCAAGCTGAGGCCTTTTTAGCACTCACAGTAGGTTTAACATTGCCCTACTGAGTGTTATTACGGAGCAGTCAATGGTTCTCCATAATTACATCATGCAAATGACATTTGCTTTTTTGTTTGAGCTTATTCCCTCCGATGTTTCCTTCTTTTATCACACTCTTCACACATCTGTGTCCCTGAAATGGCACTGTAAACTCCTCCTCTTTTGGTCCCCAAGTTCCTTTTTCTGTCTTCCCTGACTGTCAGGCAGACGCCGCCAGCAGTTTGGGCTGGTGCGGCGGTGACACATCCTTGTGACATAGGTTATGTCGCCAGCTGGCTGGAACAGGTGTACACTGATTTTACCATCAAATGGCAACACACACTTGGCTTCCTACCAGCGCACAGGCATGAAAAACCTGTTCCCTTAAAATTTCTCCCAAGATTGATGGGCTGTTCTTTGACACAGCAACAATTTCAATTCCCAGATTGTTTCTCACCGTTTGGGCTCGTTCGACAATAGCAGCAATGGAAAGTTGTGGAGAACTTGTTAGTGGAGACAAATTACTCAGTCTTTTCCTCTCTTTCTTCAGCAAAGAAAAAGTACAACTTTGGCTGAAGCAGCATGCGTACCCAATTGCTTGTGAAATAACACCTGATCGTGCCTTTTAGAAAATACTTGATGCAAAATATGAAGTAATATTTTGTAAAATTCCCATCAAAAAGGCAAGGGAGGTAACAATAATTCTGAATATCTAACTGCTTAATCCAACTAAGCTAAATCAAGGCCAGGATGTGCATCAATAGACAAATCTGGTCCCAGCTGTGTCCTGAGAGCCATGCTAGTGAAACCACAGCTCAGCTGAGGATACAAGGCAGAGACCAAATACAGAAGCTGATCTTCATCTCTCCAGTATCACCTACTGTGACAGTGCACTTACAATAGTGCAGGACTCCACATAGCTCTAAAGTGCATTTTTGAGGCTGAGATCATCTTCTTATTCTGTTCCCAGAGTAATAAGTGATGCTCTGATTAATTCTGCGATAGAAAATAATCTAATACTAAAAATATCTCAACTTCCATTAAGTCAGTTCTGCAGTCTTTAAAAATCCAAGGCAATTATACTAGGTTATACCTGACAGTATGTCTTGATTTGTGGATACTTTGGGAAACCCTTGTTCTTCACAGCTGAGGAATTACACTTTCCATTAAAAGCCATTGCTTATATTATCTTGTTAGGGCATCCCACAGTAAACACTGGATGGCAAAGCAGACTTTTTAATGACAACTAATCAGAAGGTCAATGGCTGCAAGCCACAACTAAAGTAATCAAGTTAATAAGACAGTGTTATTTTAGCCTAAAACCAGCTGAAAAGCAGAGGTGCAGGAGGGAAGTAGTGCGCAGCTCTGCTGTCGCTGCTCTTAATATTTCTTTTCCTATCAGTATGATTTTCAAATCTCGTTTCCATAGCACCTTTTTTAAGTTAAAATTTTCCCAGGGAAATTCCACACATCACATTCCTAGCAAACTGCTTATCAAATAAAATTACTTGACAATGTATTCATTAGAACTATAAAGAGACTTCCTTAAAAGGCTTTTCTATTAAAAAAAAAAGGTGTTTGTTTGTCTTAAGTATTTAAGCCTCTGTTCTGATACACAGCATAATAGGGCTGGTGCCATGGTAACTACTGTGTGGCTTTTTAATTGAACAGCTGACTTCCAGGAGTGAGAATTGCTACCTGCTTCCCTGCTTTCCACAATTTACCAAGGCTCTATCCCAAAGAAAAACAATGAATTAGGGGCTGTTAGCTCATGTGGACTTGGCAGCTATGTTTTCTCCATGCAGTAGTTGTAGTTCATACAGAAAAGGTCTGCAAAAGCTGCCAGAGTGCACACACATTCCAGTCACAATAATTTTATTTGAAATCAGCTTACAATTGCCTTTTTTTAGATGCTTGGTCTGATATTAAGGGCAGGAGGGGTCTGAAAGAACTCATTAAGTCCATATACAGCCTAGTATAGGAAAAGGTCTACATATTATTACATGTTATGTATAATTGTACTATGAAGAAGACTTTTTCCTCCAAGTAGCTAATTGGGATGCAATACTGGTTATTTTAAGCTTTACAAAAGAGTTCTTTGCATAATAGAGTGGCTGTTTCGTGCAGCTCCTATGATAAAATTCTCACCAGTCTTAAAATGACAGATGTAATATTACCTTTAATAAGTGTCTACCGATGCATGCAAATTGAATTAAATAGTGGGAGTACAAATTTGTCCGATAATTAAGATAAAAATTCATGTCAGCTTAAGCCCTGATGTATATTAGTAACCCTGTATACTTCTTTTTCTGCATTCTCTACCAATTACTTTTAGTGTCGAACTCTTGATTACTGTAATATGCAGTCCTTTAAAAATTTATAAATGATCTGTAGAAAGTATTAAACAAACAAAAGGCTTCTTTTTAAAACACCTTCAAAAAAAAAAATTATAACTTCAGAAGCACAAACTGCTCAAAGTTCAATATACCTCGCATAGAAATAATTCCTCTCAGAGTGTAATAGAAATGGGAAATAATAGGTATAGATATAATAATAAATAGTGTGAGCAGCAAGAAATGTATCCAGCCTGTGAAAGTAGTCACTGTTTCAGAAAAGGTCTCTGTTGCATGTCAGGACAAAATTCTACCACCAGCTCAATTTTTCCACAAGCCAGTTATGAAATTTAGCTGTTTGGCTTTCGTGTTAGTCTCTCTTTGAAAATATACCTGGAACTGGAATTTCAACATTTTTATAGTTAAGAAATTCACCTAGGACATGAAACAGGCAGCTGAGGTGCTTGAACCTGGGTTTAAACAATTTCTGTAAATGTCCCAAGTCATGAGCTCCTCTTGGATAATACTTTACATGCTTTCATTTTTGACCTTAAATGCTTTCTTTGATGCAATGCACCTTATAAAAATGTTATTTAAATGACTACAACCCCTCATAAGTTGTAATTACAATAAAACGTTTTTCAACCAAACCCTATAAAATCTCTAGTAAAAAAATTCTGTATCAGTTGTTGGCATAAATGAATGTACTAAAATTGCCTGGAATATGAATTTACATTTTCTGCCATTTGAATCAGGAGCTTCTTAACTAAAATATTTGTTACGGAAATGACGCATCCTTAAAAAAAACAGAGTATGGGGTCATTTGAGGCTAATCATTGCACTGTAGAAGGAAATTTGTGCTTGACATGAACAGTGATCTTCAAGATAAAGAATTCAAATTCAGAACACTAAAATCCTGATACATATTTTGGAAATGAGAAAAAATTGGAACTTTTTCCTAAAACATCTCAATTGTATTTTTTGTGAGGACCCAGAGCCAAGATTCTCATATCTCAGTGTTGCTGATGTTCAGGGTTAAGCTCTGGAGAAAAAGTCCATAATCGCTTCGCTGATGCAGTGAGGTGTCCCAAAAGGAGAACCCACCCACTGGTTCCAGACTGATGGAAGTCTCCTGAAATTAGTTGGTCTTCCAAGTATTGCAACATTTGAAGCAAGATATAAGAACAAGACTGGATTTGGATCTTGGATTCAAAATGTGTCTACCACTTATGTTAGTACTCCTTGAGCACCAAGTATCAGAAAATGTGGCTTTGGATAAACTCGTCATGAGTTTAGTCCCTTTTTGTGTAAGACTCAACCTGTATGAATTCTCCAGTGATGGTTAAACACATCTAATGAATTTTGCAGACTCATAGTGAAGTTAAACATCTGTCAAAAAAGAGAGATATCAGCTGGCTTGAAAATCCAAGCTCTTTTGTTTAACTGCTTTGCTATCACTGAAAAAAAGCAGCCAGTAGTTCATATGGGCTTACAGGCTACAAAGGTAGAACAAACACTTCTAAAGTGAAAAACCAAACCTGACCAGAAACACAGGAGAGACAGTTCAGAATGACTTAGACCCACCCTCCAAGTGAGAGCTGAAGCCCACCCTTCTGCTCCAGGCTTTCAGCAGAGCTCAAAATAATTTCAGACAGGTGTGCACAGCACTGCAGCATGGAGCAGCAACCACCTCTGGCCACGATGCTGCACTGAAGACAATTTTTTTTTCTTACAGGACCCTGACCTGCTGAAATCTCCGACTGTGCTCCTAGACACATTCTTGTTATTTCTCTGCCCATCTGTAAAATGGAAATGATAGTGCTAGGGATGTAATGAGGATAAATACATTAAAGATAATGAGGTGCTCAGACACAATGGCAATAAGAGCAATGTGAGTAAGCCTTGCTTAAGTTTGTGTACCTTAATAACAGTGTTCATTCTGTCTCGGCTGTAACACCGACCTTGGCAACAATTTAAGCATTATAAAGAGTCATACTATATAATGAGTGAGATTACAGAGCTGAATGCATTTGGGAGCCAAGACTGGCCTAATAGAGCAAATACCACAGACCCTGTCATTAACCCTCATCCACATTTCCTGCCACACCCAGCGGGGCGGGCACTGCATCCTGCCTGGACAGCCTGTGCCCAGCCAGCCTCTGCTCCCTCTTCACAAGCCTCCACCCTCAAGAGCTGCAAGGAGAGAGGCAGGATCCATGCCCAGCAGAAATGGGTGAGAACACAGTTAAAATATTGGTCTCACCTTATTTAAACTAAGATAAAATGTTGTCCAGGATATTTCAATATATTGATGAACGGGTGGTGGTCAGAGGGGTCAGAGGAGGTAGAATCACATCCCATGCTAACAGATCTCTCCTTAAAAAACGACCCTGGAAGGAGACCTCAAAACCATTCCTGAAAATGTTCAAATACTGTATTTTTCAGTCTTTTGACGTGAAAGAATATTTTCCATGTTCTCACAGTCAGTAGACAGACAAAATGAGAGAAAGAAGACAGCATTTATGACTGTTTGATGCTTCAGGAGTGAGCTTGAGTTTTACTTTACTCTTTGCAACCCTGTGAGGAGTCCCAGGCTCAGTCACTCGAGTCCAACCAAGGTTAATATGGCTTTGCAGTATGGCAATCAGTGCTTCAGGCAGGTGTTGCAGCAAGGAGACACAGAATCACGTCCCCTGTATCTGTGCCAACAGTAGCGAAGTGATTGCCTAATTTAATGCAATGTCCTGATGCCTCTTGACATGTGTGTTGATTCAGTCAGACATTTGGTGAATTTATTTGGCTTATCCATTGACTGTTCCAATCGTCTCCATAAAATGATGTGGGGAAGAGACAAAACAACAATGGCACAAGAGTAGTGCAAGAAGCCAACAAGCCACAGACCCCAGCGCAACAAATGACCACAGCAGGTGTTGTAAAGAGGTTCCTCAGCCAGAAGGAGCTCAGCCATCATCTTATCCAAGGGCTGAAGGAACAGAATTTTGGAAATATGGAGTTCTCACTACCTTTTGCTGGAAAAGGACATAAAAATACCTCTTCTGTGACAACACCAGAATGCTGGTTCAGCATTTCCATAAGGGGCCATATAGGACAATATGCAAAAGATGTGCTGCCTTCTCTACAAGGCACCAACACATGAGAGGAGAGATTCTTTTAAATGAGTTGAGTACAGAGACACTGAGCTGCCCCCTCCCTGACTATGTGAGGAATAAAGTCACTGGAAGGAGCAGCCCAGGGTTGTTCCTGCTGTTATGCTCCCTATTGCCTTTCATCAACTGCAGCAGAAGCTCTACCTAATTACACCTGAGATTAATTTGTCCTCTCTGCTGTACACATAACAGAGGAGGGTTTATTACAGATTGGTGTGCAATGGTCTCTTCTCTGTAATCCTCACAACTAGGGCCCATCAAATGAGAATTGATGGCAAGAATCAAAGATTTAACATCCTGATCTTTGTTGGGCTTCTTGCCTTTATTTTTTAATGTAGTGTGGTTGAGAGTTGATATACACAGCTATTCAGAACTACAAATGACTATTTATCCTGCAGCCAGCTAAAAAGGTTCAAACTATATCACAAATGAGGGCACACCAGGAAAATGGCTAACTGTGGTCTTTAATTTGTAAATAATGATTTTAGACCATGACCCTTAATAGGACACTGTCACTTGTGCTGTGATTTATGTCTAGTGTGATGACATAAGTACCAATACTGCTGATAAAAGAACACTTATATTGAAGCAAACAGGATGATGAATGGAGTACAAGTCTACTTACTCATTTCATTACTGACTCTTCTGTTCACCACAGAGCTAATGTAGCGAGTCATTGTCTGCCTTGGGAGTATTTTGCAGGTTGAATTTAATGGCACAAGTGTGTGATATGTACTTCAGTCCTAGTGCTTGAAATGGCATAATCATAGATTAAAAAAGAGATGTGCGTGTGTTCAATAGTTTATGTATGAAACAGAAAATAACTTTATGTCAACTTCTTAAACACAAAAGAGCTGGAAAGTACTTTGCTTATTTTTCTTGCAGAGTTTCCAAGGCTTATGAGAGCACTTAATTCCACAACAAGTTAGATTTCTGCATAAGTTTTTTGGAGTGGACAAAATTAGCAAGTAACATAACCAGCACAGTTAAGTATGACATCCGTGCTTTTTAAAGATGCACAGTATTCTTTTTTTTTTTTAATTGCCACTGCAAATGCAGAAGCATTAACATACAGCCACCTTTAAAATGCTTTCATTAGCAAACATTTGATATTGAAACCTTTGCCGAAGTAAATGATGTAAATGTTAACATTAACCTTAATCAGACCTATTTCCTAAGATATAAATACTATACTAATGAAAGAGTCTGCCAGCATAATCAGGAGGGCAAAGAATTCCCCTAGGACTCTTCAAGCATGTGTATGTCACCAATAATTCTGCTAACCCTTGAGTGCTAGTGACTTTGAATGCAGAGAAGGGGAGGTAAATGCAGTTTTATTAGTGCAGTTTTATTGCTATGGCCAGCTGCACTCTTTTCTCTATAAAAGGTAATTACTTCCAATAGTAACAAGCTAATTGATTGCTAATTAAATCAATTGGCACACTAACCGCTGTCAGAAAGTGACAGATTAGCTGGTCACGTGACAGTGTGTTAGTAATGAAAAGTGGACATGGTCTGAGTGTGATTGACACGGCAGATGAAAAGTGATCTGGGATCTCCTAGGTGGTCATGAAGAGGGCATGGAAAACATGATTGATTCAATGGTGACTGTCAGGGAGGAAATGAGAATTGAATGGGATTCAGTGTTGCCCTGGAACCTCACCACATGATGCTCCAAGTTTTTTCATATGTAAATAAGCTAGACAGGGCTTTCTGGCAAATGAAAGGCTGGATGGGGGAGGAAAAATAGGAGGAACAGAAAGTGAAAGTCAAATCAACAGAACTCAGAAACTTCAGTTTGCTTTGTAAAGGGGAAATAAGCCCACACATTTTTCAGCAACTAAGAATATGCCCCCATCTCTTGTTTTCATTAATTGTAAAGGTTTATGAAATAATTTAGGAAGGTCTTCATAAAAAATAGAACTAATTTTTGAGCATGTTGCTTTAGTTTGGAGGAACTCTATATACTTTATGTAACAAAGGAGAGAAAATGGAAAGAGCTTTATGCTATTAATATTGCCCTAACACAGACAAGTACATATACAATTATCTATATCTCCCTCTCTCTGTGTCTCTCTGTCTCTTTTAGATAGTTACATATTTATATAATTATATAGCAAGTGTCCCAAAACTGAATTGATTTCCTAAAATCTAAAAGCTCATATCTAATATTTAACATGCTTTTATCTCCCAAACTTAGTATTGTGAAGTAGTCGGCCTCTCAAAGCCCAGCCTTTTAAAATAAAATGGAAAAATGTTAATTTTTTTTTGCTAGAAGACATTCCATACTTGCTATATTATTATTACCATCAACTTGACTAAGTGTTTCTGAAACGCCAAAATTTTTATATAGTCTTTGAATAAGAAATAGCCAGTTAATTCTGAGCATAATAATATGCTAATAAATGGGTTAATACTCAGTGGCTCCTAACAAATGCTGACATTTAACTGTAGCTGTGAAGGTATTATGCAGATACTTCTGAAAAGGAGACAATCATTATTGTTTTATTAACACCTAAGATGGTATGAGCCAGGGCTTGTGTGCTTTATTCATCCTTTCTGAAGAAAACTGGCACTGCTAAGGACAAGTGCTGTTTGGCAATGCACCCAAACCCACTCTCCCTGAGGGTGTTTCCTTCCAGGAGAGCCCAGACCCAGGGGCGTTGCACAAGATGTGTGGACACAGTCATTAAATCCCACCACTTTTTTAAAAGGAAATGGGAGTCTGGCCTCATCTCCTTTCTCATACTGCCCTACTTAACTGCTTTCAGGATGGTGTGGGAAAGAGGTGCCACTAGTTATGAATGATTTTACTTTCTGTAATAAAGAAAAGAATTCAAAATAAAAATGCACCTCTTTCTTTTGAATGCCATAGCAGCTTGTGAAGACATTGAGTGAGGCCATGGCTGGGTGGGAAGAGACATTTACATCATCTAGAGCCTTCTGCTTTGGCTAACTGATGCCAAGTGGGATTAGAAGGATGCAGGTGATTTTGTGTGCCTTAGTTTTTGGACAGACCTTTCACCAGTGCACACCCACATCATCTCATTACAATGAGTGATGGAATCCAGATCAAGAGAGTAAAAGCCAAAGTGCATGTTCATGTTCTGTCTCCCTTAATCCCTGCTGAGTCTCCTGTGGCTGCCACATTACCATTTTCTGCCTTTAATTTTGTTTCCTTCTATTTCTGTTTTTGAGTGGATGTGTCCTGGCATCTCTTCTGCCACGTAGATACTACCCAAGAGGAAAGGAAGAAGGACTTTCATTCACAAGAATTACAATTCATTTAATCCAAATAAGCCAAGCCCTCTCAGTTAATTTCTTTCTCTGACATGAAAATTAAAGCAAAGGGAAAAATATTGGGAAGAATCCTATAGATACAAATTATCCTATCACTTTAATGTTATGCCTGAATCCATGAGTTTTTACATAAAATTATGCTCCAGATTGTGCTGTAGCCTTAGAGGACCAATAGGCACCATCCTTGGTTAGGTAAAGCACACATTGTATGAATATAACAGTATGTGAATGGAACATATTATGGGATCATTACTTTCTCTTAGTATTTCTCTTTTAATTCTAGTTTATAGATTATGAAGGATCTTTTCTATCAAAGAACTTTCTACTAGGGTGAGTATAAATGGCGAAATTATTTCTTGATATTAACTTTTTCAAGGATGTCAATTCTTGCTCTTACAAATTATCTTTGCACTTTCATGTGTATATTCTCTAACCGCTTACACAAATGAAGGCAAAGTTCATGCACACAATATTAGAGACTATTTTTTCAAATACTCTAATTCATGAAGCATTTATTCATCAAGTTTCAGCCAAGTCTCCTAGACCTATAAACAAGAATGGGCATTATGCATAGTTATATGTTCTGTCATTTATCTCATCTCGTGAATCAAAGCCCAGAAGTTATGAAATATACCCAGCAAAAAAATCACACAAACATTTTGGCACTGAATTTGAAGCCAGGCTAACTTCTAAGCATGGTAGAAATCAGTAATGAATCATAAAGATCTCTTGAACAAGAGGGTATTACAAAATGTTCTGGAAGTTCCACAGAGAGCATTGGAATATATTTCTCAACTTCATAATGTGTATTTTTATCTTTTAAGGTGAACAATTAAAGTTTATTTTCTTATACTGACGGCTTTTCCCCGCATAATCACAATGCAGTTATTGTGGATGAAATTACCAGTCCCACTCTGAATTTGACCTGCTTCATTTGAGCATAGCTAAAATCCAAAATAAAAACCTTCCCATATTCCTACCTCAAAAAACACAAACTTATGAGTCAAGCCACGCAGAACTGAGAGTGGTACTGATTGAGAGAGAAGTCCTTTTGTGTGTTCCATTCAATCAGCTCCTTTCTCTTGAATGTGTGCATCAAACCCTGTATGTGAGTGGGGCTCACAAGCCGCCCACTGCCCATGCTCGGGCAAGCTGATGTCCAGGGTGGCAGTGGAGGTCTGGAACCACATTCCCCCCACTGCAGGTGGACCCTGGCTGGGTACCAGCCTTGTGCAAGATGTGCAGAGGTTCCTCTCTATTCCCATCTTCCCACAGGTTCCATCCAAGTGGGATTATCCAGCAATATTTTTGGCCCAGCTGCTAATCAGGCAATGTGTGTGTTCAGCTTGAAAACCACATCTAAGCCTGTCATGGTGTGCCTGCAATCAAGTTGCATATTTGGCAGGCTGGCCAGTGTCTAGACCTTATGCCACCAGCTCTCTTGGAACAACCAGGACACTGATTTACACACGCAAACATGAAATCATGCTCCCCAGGTAAGTACATGAGCACGAGAGCCTTGACCCTACCTATTTACCCAAAATCCCAAATGAAAGTTTGTCCTGTGACTTGAGTGAGAAGCCATGTTTCTTAAAATTTGTTCCAATATTTAGTCAACTTTTCTTATGGTTAGTTCAATTGCTGCACAGGAAGAAACTGTGACAAGGATCCTGCCTTTCAGTGTGTTGTAAATACATCCTTTCAATGAACTAACAAGGAGTGGGAGGGAAAAATATTATCTCAGCTTGACATGGTACCTCACTGATAGAAATAAAATTGAGTTAAACTTGTGTAGTTCCACCATGATGCCATTTACAAGACAAAACTAACTCCACTTGTGGCTAGGTTATTTAAGGTCACAGAGCTCATTGTCCATAACAACAACAAAAATCCCACTGAAAAAAATGCAAATGTAAAAGGTGTTTAAATAAACATAGTAGTATCTGAAAATTTAAGGGATTTTTATCAACATGGTACCTGCCTCCCTACTTCCACACATCTAAATATCCTCTTCTGTCATTTATAACAATGGCTTGTCTAGTTGAGTACTTGAGAAAGATAAAACAAATCCATTAATGGCGAGAAGTCAATACAGCATAAATTAAAGCATGTCAGAACCCCATGTAGACTCTCAGCTAAAGGGGCTGTAGATCAAATGAAGCCTTCATACCCAGATTAAGCACCTTAACCTATGCACATAGACATCATAAGTTTTCTTTACTTGACAGATTTTTTGAGCATCCACAAACAGACAAGTTGTCTTCAGTTCACGTGTAATAGGGAAAGCAAATCCTATGATTTATATCAGAGACTTTATTGAAGCCCCACACTGATACCCTTGATACTTTTAGTGACAAAATTCCCATAGATTTCAGTGGAGTCATGTCTTTTACCTCAACCTCTTTGAGTTTATTTTAGCAGAAAGGGGTCTGAGGCACTGTCAGACTTCATTTACTACGTATTGTTCAGCATGAAAAGAAGGACATAATCTGACCCTGTTTATCTGAGTGCCAGGATTTTCTTACATCAACAGTACAGAAATACATTCTGAAAGGATTCCCAGCCATAATTTTGGGTCTAGTCTGATTTTTTTTAGTATGAGTTCTTAAAGACACAAGAGTTAGTGCTGCCTGGGCATCATTTAACATACCAAAACCATATGAAATGCCTGTGTCTGCTGGGTGAATCCCAAAGGATAACATTAGGTACAGGTGGAGCTTCAATGTCTCTCTTAGCCACTCTCAACCTGCTTTGAATTCTGCCATTTACTCCCTGTTGTGAAATTCAGTTTGGCTTTTTTTTTCCTTTGGACCTGATCCAAAACTCATTAAAGCCAGTGTGAATTTAAATGAATGGACTTTGCATCATGATTTTAATTAAAGCCTTTTACAAGCCCAGCCCTCTGAATGTTTCACCCTTGCTGAAACACTCTTATCTTTCCTTCTTGTGCTATTAATGACACCAATCCTACCCATCCCAGCACAGCCTGTTCAAAGACGACTTTTTCAATTACCATCAACTGCCATCTCTATGCTAATAATTCACCGATTTACATCTCTCTAGACCTGTCTCTGTGTGCAAATTAAGGTCTTGGTCTGCCTCTTTAGCATCCTCTGGTATTTAGCTATCACCTAAAACTAAGCAGGGTAAAAACATAATTCTAACCTTTCCTTCCAAGCTTTTTCTAAGAAATATCATCATCCTATCTGCTTCAAACTTGGAGCCAACTTTGACCCATGTCAATCCCCAGTTATTTGGATGCCTGGATTTTGATAGACCTGGCTGGTCTAACATTTCTGAAATGCAGAATCACTCCAAGTGACTTGAGTTCTCATCCTCTTGCCTCTCAATTAATGCCACATTATTTTCTCAGGTCCAAATGGGTACAAACCTATTCTACTTATATCCAGTAAGAATGCTACCAAAAATGAACATTTTTTCCCTAGCCTGTTGCTTTTGACTATGCCTTTTCCTTCTTGAATAACATATGAACTGCACTTCACTTTCCAAGCCCTTCACACACTCCTGTCAGTACATCTACATGAGCTCACATCTCAATTCCTTTATAAACTCTTCATCAAGGCTTTTTTGTTCTTTTGCTTTTGCATAATTGGAAAGTGCTCACCACAGACATGCACAGAGGTGTCTCATTGTTCCAATAGGACTTATTTTTCCTGGGGGAAAAAAAACCAATAGGGTGGTCAGACTGCTTATCATTCCTATAAGTCTTTCCTTGATTCTTCTTGCTCCCTGTTTGACAGTATCTTCTTGCATGGCTGAATCATATATCATATCATATCATATCATATCATACCGTATCAGATTTTTGGACAGTGTCTGCCTTCTACTTTTTCACTCATTCAATCTCCAAGTAAAAACGTTGTTCTGTACTTTTCTGTATTCCTATTGATCTGTAGGAATTTTTGTTAAGATTTTGAAAAGGTCAGAAAGCACACAATAGAAAAAAACATATTTTTTGTGTTTTAAATCATTTTCCCAATGAGTGAATGTGACTAATATTTAAAAGTAAAACAAATTAAGGTATGTTTTTATAGCATCCACATGATGAGTCCCTGGTCCTTCAGGTACCCAGGTAGAGTTAAAAAAAAGAATAATCTCACCACTGAAAAGCACAAGTTTTTAATGCCAGTCTTTTATGGCAAAGGACATGAGAATGAACAAATGTTTGCTTAATGTAACTTCTGTGGGAAAATTATTTATAAAAAATCACTCTACAGTCTTCATTTATGTAAGACTTTGTTTGGTGCATCACAGACCAGGCTTTAGGCTTTAAAATTTTGTGGCACAAAAGGGCCAGTTTTGTGTCCCAATTCACACTCTGGTCCACACTGAAGGGGGACCACATGCTAATTTTAGGGATATCACTGCCATCACCTTTTCCTGCCTCACAGGATTGCCTTTTTCTGCTCCAGGCCCTGCACTACTGTGGTCCTGCCTTGTCTGCAGACACGACCAGCTCCATGCTGTTCCTCCTTGCTGAACTCGGGGTGCTCCTCTAGCAAAGAGGGGAGAACTCTGTATTAATCCAGCCTTTCTCTGTGTTTGTCACTGTGACTGCACAAATACATAATCCTGTGCCTGACACAAGAGATCATAGGGCAACAGCTGTCACAGTGCTTCCCTTCCCACTCAAGCTTTTGGAGCCAGGACAGGAGAGATCCCAGAGTAGAGCCATTTCTATTAAATGCTCTTGTCTCTAAGGGAAATAACTTGGTGGGGAGGAGTGGAATTGGCATTTCTAATGACAGAAAATGAAACCATCACCTCTGTTCAATCCTTATCAATATCTGATTTCCTTATAGTAAGTACTTGGGGTGATTTTTCTATTAGGTGTACAGTAGGGAAAAGTGCTGTGGTGAGGTTAACATATTGGCTTGTAAACAAATTTCACCACTAAGTACTTGCACCAAAACTGCTTTGACAACTTACTTAGCAGGTGGTAAATGCAGACTAGAAGAAGATCTATTTAAAAATAATTCCACTCTGAAATGAATTGGAAAGTGCAGATACAGCTTGTAAAATCTTCTATGTTCAATTCATATCGTCTCCAACATCCCAGCCAGAAGTTCCCTGGTCTATGTAATATATTCCTTATCTTCTCAATTCCTCATCTTTTTTCACTGATATGTTGCAGTTTCTTCTTTGTGGTCTTTCAAATACAGCAAGACATGGGAGCACAGATCTACACAAGAGAATGAAGTTGTTTTATCTTTTGTTCTCTCTTCTCTCTCTAATAACTTTTCACATTCTACTTTCTCTTTTAATGTGAGAAAACTATATTAGTGGTTCCTTTTTATGTGCTTCAGATGATACTGAGAGAAGAGAAAGAAATGGTATGAAGGACTTTGCTGCAGGCAGGTCAGTCCAGCCTCGGAATTGTTGGGATATATGAGTAGGGACTGAGACTCAGGCATTGTAATGACAGGCACAAGGTGAAGTCCAGATTGGAACAGAACTGATATAAAAGCAAAATGTAATTAAGGAAGGATTATGGAGGAAAGGGACAATTACATTTTTGTACTTTCCAGTAAGACAGAGAAAATAGCATGGGTTAGTCCCAAGCATAGAATGATCAGCTGATGCCTGGAGTCCATGCAGCGGCTCTGCCAGCCCTGCTCTGCTGTATCCCTCTCTCTGCCACCACTGGGCACCCCCTGGGCATCCTCTGCACTTGTGCCAGATTCTGTCGTGGGTTTATGACACAGACAAAAAAGCCTGCCAAGAATCTAATGCTTGAACAGGGTCCGAGGACAGTTTTTAAAATTAGATTTCCAACAATAAAAGGATGAGGATGTAAATCTACAGGAAGTAGTTACTGCAGACTTCTAATGAAAGTACAACACATCAAGTTCACTAGAGATAACTGGATTCAATGCTTGGGCTAGAAAGCCCATCATTCATCCAAGGAAGCACACTGCAGACAAATCTATTCATTCTCAGAATCAAAACATCCAGAAGACAGTTTGGTGAAAGCTGTGTTTGAAAGGGTTTTGGACTGCTTTGGGCTGAGGGGAATTGGAGGAATTCTGTTATTTAGACAACTAATGGCAAGTTCCATTTGGGAGAGGTCATCTGTTTTTGTTTTGAACCCAGAATTCTTTGCCCTAATAGCTGCAATACATCCTATTTGCTGTGGAGCAATTTGAACAGATTGAGATAGTCTAAAAGTCAGGATGACTCAATCTTGACTGTGAACATTTGACTTCCAAGCATATGTCCTAAAGTCCTAATCTGCATAGATATGGATTTACAGATCACTGACAAAATTCCAGTGACTGGAGTCAGAAGGTTGACTCTTTTAAAATTTTTCTTCATTTAAGCTAAGCACTTTAATTTTATTTATCTTCTATAGCTGGGTAAGTGCTAGACTTCTGAAAAGCATCAGAAATTTTTAAAGACATTAGTGCAATTAGATTAGCTTCTGAAAATCTGGATTTTAGCAAATGGTATCCAGCCAGAATCAACCCACCACAATCAGCCTCCATCTACATGGGGCTTCATATCAAAGAGATAAATTCCTGTTTCACAGAGAGGGATTGGCCTTAAGCAATCAAGTCTGTAAAAGGAAAGAGCACAGATTTTTGGAAAGCATCCAGGGAAGATGCTGAGCCTTTGTCCAAGAAGTGAGATATGAAGGAAGAAATTCTCTCCTCTGCTTGACAGGATTCAAACCAATATTGCTGCCCAGCCTCTAACTTTTAACTTAAACCACCAGAAAAAACTCTTCAAAAACAAACCTAGAATCAATTTGACCAGGGACAGAGCATGCAGTAGAGAATAGAAAGGTAACTTTCCCCAGTCTCTTATGAGAAAGTCAGCTTGGAGCAAGCCATCAAGAAGTTTGTCCAGTAATAGAACAAACTCTCTTTTGTAATCTTCACTAACTTTTCTTATACCTGTTTTCATTTTGCCACTCCTTATTTTCGCTCTTTCTTTAATTTCCACTAAATTTTTTCTTTAAAGAGATTTGTCTTCTCTAAGTGGCTTCAGTACAGTTCCTTTAACACTTACAATTTTTACAGTCAGTCTGCATTAATGCAGATCATCCAAGGCAGAGTTATCTGTTGATGACAGGGAAGTTGTAGTGTTCAAGAAGAGACTACAGCTGGCATTAGCAAGGGGGTCAAAGATTAGAAACTCATTAACAGATGGTTATGAAGCTTCTCTTAAATGTGACGTTCTGGCCTCAAATAGTGATATTTATTATCCTTATTTGATGTTGGAGAACAATCAATAACATTTGCTTATTGGTTATCTACCAAGATTGAGAAGTTTCCATTCATAAGGGATAATGAATCACACACTGAAGAAGTTCCTCTCCCCTGCGAGTATAATTAAATATTGCATTAGGCTGATCAATAACAACTAGATTTAGAGGGGGTATGGGACAATATGCCATTAGCCTGATGACAGGAGCAGTTCAATTTTTTTTAAATTTGTCTTTGAGAAAAGAGAAAGATGGTCAAGATTTTCCAAAACATAAATCTGCATACTTTTCTTAAAGACCTTTTTTAAATGGGGAATTGAGTCATTCGTCAGCATCCAACTGGCTGAAATAGTCACTTTTTAACAAAAACTAAATGCCAATTCTTATTTTGAAGTCCTTGCTCTATTTGAATATAAATTAGGAAAAGAAAGGGAAAACTGAAATTGTCGGGAAAAAAAAAATTAAACTTCAGTTTGTTGACCCAGACTTTATGACAGAGGGGATTTTACCTGCTGTGAGCACTGCCAGCAGCACCACTGCTCTGTACACCCCAGAAAGAACACCTCGGTCAGGGGCATTTTTGTGCCCACAGGGATGGAAATGGGGCTTACTTTACCTGGTGGAAATTGCCCACATGGACCCCCTACGTTCCTTGGTCTTCTGAATTATGAATAGCTTTGCTTTCCAGTGTAGACTGGGTCATTAGCTTTTTTGATGACCAAATCAATTAGCAAGTCACCACCATTATATCAGGAGAACACCAGCCACTGCTGAAGTGGTTTTAAAAGTAAGCTTGAAAGTTTATTGATTTAACTCCCCATGTTAAAATCTTTTCTCTTCTTTGAATTTCTGGCGTCCGTTTTCACCCTCTTTGTGCCCACAGCACGGTGCTGGGTAACTTCCTTTCCCAAAACAGACCCCAAAATCACTTCCTGAAACTTCCTCAGGCTGTGGCTGGAGATATAGCTGAGAAAGATGACCCAAAAATTTTCTTAACTGAGGACTGTACGTTGCTCAATGAAGTAAACAGGAGATTAATTTAGCTAGCAGGGAATAGAAAGATCCTGGAGGCAGTTATAAATCTTAAATTTTTTTTTGAACTTCATATTTGATTTAGGGCCTTATAAAAGTCTTTTGCTTTTAGAAATGCAAGTATGCTCCTATACTGAAAACAGAAAAGCCATTTATTGCACTGCCTTGCTCAGCTACAAATATTCATCAAAAGTATCATCTTCCTCTCTTCTTGCTTCTCATAGTCTACTGATAGACAAATGGTTTGTCCCTCCCCTCATGTCTTATCTGCTGCTTCTGTGCACTACAGTCAAAAGATAAGATTTAGTATTGCAGTTGCATAGTAATTTAATAAGCAGACCTTGGAGAAAAAGTAAAAAAAAAGAAGAAAGAGAAATGCTAAAATATTGCTCAGAAAGAGAAACTTATGGAACTGTTCACAAAAAAACACCCCAAAAAAATCAGGCTGGGAGCCCTGAGGAGTGGTACAGACTGAAGACAATGAGACAGTGGAGCCTCTTAATGTTAACACAGCAGACTCTCCAAAGAGCTTAGCATCCCCTGCTTTAGGAGACCTTAAATTTTAACAGTTAAGGGAAGAATTTCTGCAACTCATGAATTCCTCAGCCAATACCACTCTCCTCAAAGTGGGCATTACCACTGACAGTTCACCCAGAGGTGTAAATTAAAGGCAATCCTCGGATGACAACTCCCTAGAATGATTTGATGTCACACCAAAGGAAGTCAGCAGTGCCACTGGAACTCACAGGAGTGGGACTGGAAATTATATATATGGAAAGAAAGCCTTCTGTCCTCATCTCCTCTGTGTGTGGGTTTTTGATCAAGAACATGTCCACTAAGATGTTGGTCTTCTGAGATATCTAAACCAGTGTCTCCTCTCCAATCTCAGAAGCAGGTCTGTGTGTTGGTGACCTGCCTCTGCAGCAGAGCATTTGCAATGTATTTTTATCTCTATAGTACCCTGAAAAAGTGCAGCTGTTGGTCTTAGTGAGGATTATTAGTGTAATTTACAGCAGGCAGAATTTATCATACGGTTGCATCTCCAAGCTACCAAAGGAAAACAAGACTTTCCAAGCACCAGACCCTCTCCTCATCTCAATCTCTTTTTTGCCTGAAATACTTTCCTCCATGTCTTTCTTTGTTCATACAGCCTCCTTTCTTCCTCAAAGACATCCTCGGGACTGCATTGGAGCCAGTTAAAGAGGAGTCACAGGAAAACAAGCCATAAAATGTTGAACACCTCAGCTTTGACACCAATGCACCACATGAGCTGTTTTCTCTCCCCAGGATCTGAGCTGGCTGATGCAGGACAGGACAGCACTGCTCAATTTTTGTGCCCCTGTTTCACTTCAGCCTCGACCTCAAGCACTGCTGCCTTTTCCTGCTGTTTGGTGGCTTCTTCTTGATTAAGGAGTAGAAACCCAAACCTCATGTTCAACCCCTGAAGTTTCACTTGTGTTTTATACTTCACACTCTCAAGGCACAGTCTGGCTTTCTCCACCTTTGGTCCTCAAGTACTGCAGAAGAAAAAAATGCGTTTCAAACACAGAGTTTTCCTTAATACAGTATTGTCAGCCTGAGCAATACTCTGTGAAATACACCATAATGAATCACCAGTATTAGCCAAAGACAAGACTAAACTGCAGACTATGAGACTGAAATAAGCTGAGGTCCAAGGGTTTTAGGCATCTGTACAATTCAGCTTTTAAAAGAAAACTTAAAAGAACTAATAAAAAATCTCATTTTGGGCATCAAAAGCACAGGGTATGCCTGCTCACAGCTCCAGAGTTTCAGAGAGGATGCACAGAGATGACTGTCTTCTACATATTATGATAAAATTAATGTTTTTTTCACCCACAAGTAGAAAAAAAATTAAAAATAACCATAATTTCTTGTTATTTAAAAGTAATATATATATAAATACTCATCATAAAATGAAGCCTGTAAGCAGTTGAAAACTTTAAGAATATCCTTCCCATGCATAAATGGGTGGATTTAAGCAAATAAAATCTACATATACAACAACAAGGCATAGATTTTTTTTCCTCTCAATCAGAACACAGTTTATTTTGACACACTAATTGATTCCTTACAAGATGCAAGTGGTTTTTTATTTGGAAAATGTTAAAGCCAGAATTTGCTAGTAACAAATCCAACAAAAATGGAATTAAAATTCAATATGTAAAAATGCAATGCAATACATTGAGAGTCCTCTTTGCATATAGCCTGTAATTTTTGATTTACTGGTACTAGAGGATCAGATCATAAATGTTATATTTTCATTATGGTTTTCTTTCAAGATTATAATGGTTCCTTTTGCTAGTTCTTGCTTTCAGGGCATCTTCAGTACAAATGGGTGGGGAAAACAAAGGAATAAGCCTTATCAGTTATTTAAGCTGATATCTTGCACTACCACTGAAGAGATATTTTGATGATACAGTTTTCATTACTAAAATGCTATAGCATAATAAATTAATTCTATGTTGTGCACTTATCTATTAGACACATTACTACAGAAAAATAAAAATGTTAATTATTCATTATCATCTCTCTGATTATTTGTTGTGGCTGATAATTACATTGAATGTATTTTATATCAGTAATAACCTTCTGTCTACATTTACAACATATCATATCTGGGGGGCTTGTCAAGCTTTTTCCCAAAGCCTTTTCTTTATTAAGACACAGACCTCATGAGTACATAACCTTTATGTTGAAGGCTGATTTTCCTCTTTCATATAAAGAACAAATATTATAGATTAATTAATCCAATGTGATTATAATTTAATCACACTTCTTCTGCAGTCACAAGGGACTTGGTTATTATTCAGTGGCTCATTCATATTGTTATGGAGAATAAATGCAGTCATAAAAATATTTGTGTGCCACTTAATTAATACAAATAAGCAGGACTCAAAATCAGAAAACAAAACCCACCATTTTCCTTTCTTCTAAAACAGAGAAGCTTTGTGGTCTCACAGGCTCTTTCCACCTCTCAGCCATTTGCATCTGTTCAGTGTCTGCTGTAGAGCCTCCATTTCCAATCAGAGCAATACACACTGTTCCCTTTCCAAACAATAATTATCTTCATTTTTTAAAAGGCTGACTCAAAATTGAAGTGTGGATCTTGTGCACACCTGACCAAGTGCTGCTTGCCCCAGCCCATTTTTAAAGCAATGACTTACGCATTCCACTCATGTCTGGCCTATTCCACTTGATTTTATTGTCAGAGAAATGATTACTTATTAATCTAACTTTTCTAACATTTGCTTTTATGCCATTTCCTTAAAGTGTAGCCTGGATCATATCCCTACCACCATGGAAATCCTCTTGGATTATTTCTATATCAAATTCTATGAGCTCTTTGAAGGCTGAATCCTCTCAACATTTATTTTAGAAGGACAGGGAAAAAAAAAGAAGAAATTTCTTTTCATGAGACCTTTGAACAAAGTGCAATTTGAAAGTATGAATGAAATTACTGTTTAATAAAAAGTGAATATTTGAGCTTCTTGACCTTGAGACAATGTTGTTTCATTATATTAATCAATTTTAAGTTTTTACTGGACTTCAAGAAACTAAGGTAATAATTCAAAAATGCATTAGATGGAAGCAAATTAGCAATACAAATCTTTCTCTTCTGTTGCATCTAAGAAGTCTAGAAAGAATCAAGTGCTAAATAAATATTACCAGTTAAAATGAACTGATCAATAAAATGCAGTCATATCAGAATGGAGCTCAAATGCACAAGAAGCACACAAAAATGAAATTAAGTGTATGAATATGACATGGAGAAAGGCTTGGATCTGTGCAGCAAATAGGCAGTAGCCTTATGACTGGGTAATGATCAGAATCAGCTATTTTTAAAGGAAACAGTAAATTTCCATTACACTGGACATTTCAAATCTATCCTTCCATAATTTCAAAACTCTACTTGCATTACCACCATTTTATCTTGCACTACTATGAAAATCCAGGAGACTCTTTAAATGTGAGAAACATCTTTTTTTTTAACTGTGTTTATGCTAATTTCTTCACAAAAAGCTTTTGTAGGAAAGCCTAGTTATGGTTGGGGTTATTGAGTTCAGCAACCCAGCAGGGATGAGGCTGTTGCAGCTACATGCTCAGGCGTGTTCTTCCCCAAACTATCTTGATCCTGGATGCTGCCTCATGAAAAAAACTTTATTTTTTCCTTTTTCTAATAGACTGAAATTTTTAAATAAATTACAGGCATAACTTACAGGCATAGAAACAACAGACAAAAATTCCATGTGGTGGAGTTCCCTTGGTACAAACTGATTTTTCCTCCAGTTTTCTTCTGTGCCATTGGGATTCAAGTGTGAGCTCTCAAGGAGCTGGTCCGAGATCTGATCATTTAACATGTAAAGAATATTGAAATTGGAGAATCTTTGGCCTGGGACTTTCCAAACCTTTCATTGTCTCAGTATAAAAATTACATGGGTGGTCCTCCTTCTGCTCTATCCCAAGCCTTGGAATCAGCCAAGAAGCATTTCTCCTGCTGCATCTGAGGTTTTAGACACATTAACAGATTAGATGAGCAGTTTTTGCACAACCAGTTACACAGGTATCCTAAATACCAAACAATAGCTTCAAATAAACTCATCTGATCTCAGATCATGTATGATATGCAAGAATTATGTTTACAAGAACTTTCCAGACATGATCAGAAGTGAATTATAAACCTAAACCTAGATGGGCAAGAAGCCAAGATGGAAAGATCTGAAGACAGAATCAGTGGAAAAGTAAGAGTACTGTGTTTGAGTGTTGTCTAGACAAGACTCTCTTTAGCTGGATATGCTGCTGAAGACAGTGGCTCACATGTACTGTGAGATTTAGATGGTACTTTTTATGGTGTTTTGCAACAGATTTTGGAACGCTGTTTTTGAACACAGAGTGCAACAGCATGTCCTTGAGCTCTTACTTCAATTGGTGCACAGAGAATTGCAGGAAGCACTAACTCTCCTGTCCTTTTACACATCTTTTAGTGCCTGTTTTTAACATGATCAATAGTCTCCATTTGCAACCTACAGGTCTCAAACCTGCTCCAGTTTCTCATTATGTTCACCAGCTACTTTTACACATTGTAAAAGACAAGCCTGGGATTGGGTATCAACTCAAAAACAAACCTGAAATCTCAACAGGTTTGGGAATTCAGCAGCTCAACACAACCTATATTCTTTGTTCTGTTATTATTCTTTGCAAACTGGATACCTGGCACACTGGGCAGAAAGCATGGTTATCTATGTAACCCTAACAATGCAACAACAATAATTTCATATTGTGCCTATAATTGTCCTTCACAGTCCTGCAAACCAAACAAGATTTCTCCAGCTCAGAGACTTCATGTACTAGACATGACAATCTGGTTGTAGACCAGAGCTAATTATCTCTCAATCTCTTTTCCTTAATGTCTAATCCATAATACGAGTACATAATTTCTATACCAAAAATCAGACAAATCCAGAGTCTCAAACTCCAGTGCAAAATTCTAAGTGCTTGTGCAAGTTATTTTCATTAAATATTCCCTCTCAAATAGAAATGCATATGATGATTGCAAACCACTCCGGTCCAGGTTCCAGGAGAAAAGGATCTATCTGTGAAACTGGGAGCTCTGAACATGCAAGCCAAGCAAAGTAGTTTGTGTGGGAAAATGAAAACCACATCTGACACAAATACAACATAATTTTATCATCATCCTTCATAGCTCTCTCTTTCCTCCTGTTGCTCAGCCACATCCAGTGACACACCCATGCTCAGGATGCAGACTCTACAGTCTTTGGGGTAGATTTGTTTGCCTTCAAAGAAGCTACATCAGGTGGTATGGTGGCACCTAAATAAGTAATTGAGCACAGAATGAAGATATTGTTTACAGACAGTGGGAACAGTTTTTGCTCTAATTCATGCCATAGCAGGACATGAGAACAGCCCATGGGCTCCCAGTGCTCTGAGAGGGCGTCACAGTGGAGGAATTCAGATTCAGATGTTTTATTTTTCTCGATCATTAGCATCATAGCCTGCTGGCCCAGCCCAGTCTCATTTTATGTCTGCAGCCTGACAAGATCACAGCTTGGGATGACATGGCTGTAAGGAAAGTTGTGTTGCTTGTCAAGCATAGTTTCTTTTAAACCACCAGCCTGAGAAATGTTTGCTGGTGAACATGTTTACACAGCTCTTCTCCTTTCAACATAAAAGCTATTGCGACGGTACAAAAAACAGTGGTAAAAGAAAGGTCCCCATGAAGTGGTGGCCATTGTAATAAGTGTTTTGCAGCTACAGAGCCTTTCATCTAAGGATTTCAAATTCCTTGCAAAGATTGATTAATTAAGGCTCACGGTGAGAGTTCTGTGAATCATCAAACCACAAGCATTTCACACCTCACTGACTTGCAACTCAGAGAAGCTCTTGATGAACATGAGCTGAGTTCCATGAGACTTGAGGGAACCTAGATCAACTCCAGTGGGTTGGCGCTGAAGTCTTTTTTCAGATGTGTAAATTTAAAGGGAAGCCAGGTGAGCAATCCAGAGCACTTCGTTAAGAAGCACAGTGAGTGAACCTTGGGAAAAGCCTCCTCCTAGATACTGAAACTGCTGCAGTCTGGAAGCTGGGAAGGTGCTAGCAAAATCAGTAGTGATCTCCCATAGAGAACGGAGAAGAAACCTTTAATTCTATTTAAAAAGCTTGGTCTCATTTAACTGGTAGTTATTTACCTCAATGCAAAGTTGAATATCACTTCCCCTTCTTTTTGCAGCACTTGTGGCCATTGTCCTTGACCCAAAGCAATGTCAGACCAAGGAGGACATTAGTAATGGGCCAGTCTCTCTCCTGCATGTTGGATGACTTGCACAGCACCTGAGGCCTCCTGGTAGCTCTCCCATCAGCCCATTCCTTCCCACTGGCACCATTGCATCACCTCTCTGGCTGAGCACCTCTCTGGAAGCTATTCATTTAATTTCATTCTCAAGAACATTTACAGGACTATAACTGCAGACATTTAAAATCCTGATTAGTATTTTCTCTGTCTTAAGTGCTGTTATAAAATATTCCCTGGTCATGCACAGCTTATAAAGAATGTTTTATACACAAGAATGTAGGCGCCTATTTTTTGAGTTAAAAGTAATGATTTGGTTAGTCATATTTTACAGTTGCTAATTACTCTACAAATGCCATAACCTGTCTGAATTGTAACTGCTCAGTAAAAGGTTTTGTTTTGTTTAAGAGATGCTAAGTAATGCAGTGTAATACTACATGTGTCAGGCCAATACATTATAAAATTTAAATGTTATATATATATGTACTTATATACACATTTCTTTCTTTCTGTTATTCTTGGCTGAGGAGATTGAAAGTAAACCATCTCTTGATTATCTCCAAACTCTGAGCTTTCTTGGTTGTTTATTTGGATGTAAATTGAGCCTAACTGTGGAAATTGTGGTGTGAGGAGACCATTGGGCCTGTTGCTGATTTTAATGACAATACAGTGACCTGTTGGAATACCAAAAGACTGGTAACTACATGAAATCTGTGTGACTCCTTTGATTAAGATCTTTCCTGGCATATATCTGGCACAGTCACATTGCATACACACACTGGAAATATGTTTAGCTCCACATTATTCTACTGCAGAGCTGCAGAGAAATGCAAACCCTTATCTTTTCAGCCATTGCTTCATCTTCCTTTCATTTGCAACTGGTTGGTGTTGGTAGCACAGAGCAGATCACAGCTTGGGCACTCTGACTTCTGTAGCAGCAGCTCTGTCCCAGATGAACTCAGCCTACCTGGCCTCAAGGTAACTTTGTTAAGCCCAGGAGCAAGGTCCTATGCCTCTATCCTTGGTCCCTTCCCCATTAGCAGCCCAGATCAAGTTCAGGAGATGGCCACAGCCAGCTGGCTGAATCTGCCCCTGGGATTCTTCCCCATTCTCTTCTGGTTTCTTTATCCCTACTTTCAGTGTTCCCTCTGGAGAATCCTTCAGATCTTCTTCCCCAGACCTTTTCTTGGTTTTCTTCTCCCACAGGCAACCCCAGCAATAAGACAAGAATTGTAGATGCTTTCTCAGCAGTTCAGCAGCTGAACAGAGGAATTAGGTTCAGGTACCATAAGTGAATTGAAGCAATGTGTCTTCATGGACAGCCAACTGCACTAAGGGGTCAGTGTTTCACCCCTATCCACCGCTGCTCTCACTGGCCAACCTCAGGCAAATCCCCTCACCCTCCAGTGGTCCAGCTTCCCCCCATTAAAACAGGAATTGCATCAGCTCCTTGTATAATTTACTAAAAATTATGATGAAAAGCTCTAGATATTATTAATCATAGAAGGAACCTAAGAGGTAGGGAACTTTAACTTTCATAAAAAGCTTTAGCAAATAATTCATTACCGATACAGCTGTGAGCTCACCTATATTATTCCAGAATCCAGAAAAAAACTCTAAATCATTTTCATTCAGGAGAGATGAGCAAGCAGAGATAATAATGAAACATACCAAAGTCATAAATTACTCTGTGAGTCTCATATAAGCTGTTTTCAAGACATTAAGAAATACAAAAGAAATAGTATAAGAAAAGAAAGTTGTTGTAACAGCACAAAGAAGAAAAAGCCACCAAACACCTCACTAGTTCAACACTCTAAATACATTCCCCTTTTTTGTTATGTATTTCCTTCACTTGAAGGCACTCCAGAATATATGGCAGTAGTCCAAGTCACACAAAGCTTGTGGATATCCTGAATGAAGCCTTTTTGAAATCACATTAAGGACTTGGAGAGGAAGTCTCAGCTCTCTCTACAAGAATAGAGAAAATTCAAATTTTTTCATATAGGACCAGAAGCTCAAATTAGCATTCATGCCAAAACCTATCTTCAATGATTACAGAGTGATGTGAAGTTGTTATTTTCCTGGTAGCATGCAGACCTAAGAATGAAACAGCTACGTTTCATGCTGTCAGACAACTTTAAGAAAAGGCATTAGGTGATTTTAGGGGAGGAAGGAAGAGTTCAGACTTTTGACAAAGCTGTAGTGGCTTCTGTTCCAGCTAGATGGATCTGTACTGTCTTGTCAGGATTTCCAAGGCTCTTCTCCTGGGAGGGAATTTTGATTTAAAAACAAAATGAAAGATACCTGCATTGCTTGTTTAGAATAGCCAGCCAAACATCAAAGAGCAAAATATCCTATTTTCACCAACATGCCCACAGACAGTGACCACCACCATAATCAGAGCTGACTCAGACAAGCAGGGCCTGACAGAACTGCCTTTATGTGTAGAAGAAAGGTCCCAAAACCTCCCTGCCAGTGCTGCAGAGTCAGTTCAGCCTGGACATGTGCACAGTGAAATGCAATGCTCTGTGCTGCACACCAGATTTGCCAGCTCTCGGTAGCTGAGCCTATTGTCACTGATCCAGGAGAGCAATTGTCACTGACTCCAGGAGAGTAATTGTCACTGACTCCAGGAGAGCCAATTTCAGCCCCTCTAGCTCAGTTCCATCTGATCTCTGCATGTAGGATCCCTCACGAAAGGCTGGTGGTAAAGAAAGGTGGATGAGCTCTTACAGAGCAAGTGCCTCTGTTGTGAGGAAAGACACCCCCCTGCTTTTAGCAGAAACACCAGATTCTTTGCTGGTTCAGCACTTATGGATCTCATGAAGTTATGCCAAGGGCTGGTTTGCTATTGCCCAATTTCATCAAATTCTGCTTTGTGGGGAGGAATGTTGTCCATGCTGCTGTGAACTACTCGAGTCTTCAGCATCTGTGGGAGATTATTTCAAAGGTTGGTTGTTCTCTTTTTAAGATGTTCAGCTGTAACAAAACATTGCTAGTGTCTGTGGTGGATGGAAAACCTGTAAAACAAAAGCATTTTCTCCTGCCCACCTTCTTTCCCAAATTTCAATGAAAAGCAGAAATCAAACTTCCTTT
Organism: Geospiza fortis; assembly: GCF_000277835.1. Taxonomy (NCBI): domain Eukaryota; kingdom Metazoa; phylum Chordata; class Aves; order Passeriformes; family Thraupidae; genus Geospiza; species Geospiza fortis. The sequence goes on along the minus strand of NW_005054298.1, from coordinate 7,059,309 downwards.
GTTTATAATTTTCTTCTTTGTCCTGTTTCTTGTTTGCATACAGTGACGCTGTTCCTATTGCCTTTAACAAGAATTTTATCTCCAAACAAACTGGGGGAAAAGGTCCAACATTATGTCTGTTAAGACAGCAGGCCATACTTGGAGCCATAAACTCCCAAAAGCAGCCCTGTAAACAGCAGTACAGTAAACTCAGTAATTTTCCAAGGAGGTTGCAAATAATCTTTGCCCCATGAATTTAGACAAATTTTGAATTCCAGCTATGGTTCACTTATCCCCAGCAGACACCAGAAAAGTTGGCATTTAGTTGGAATTATATCTTGACATTATTCAGAGGCTTTAAAACATCAGAATTGATTTTGACAAAAGCTCCTTCCAGTTTGGGTAGCAGGTCCCTCAAAATTGTCAAGGAGCAGTTGCACTTCAATCCTTTGCAGTGCTGTCAGCAATATCAGCAAACATTGAGGAAACAGGATATTTTGCATTATTAAAGCAGAAGACAAAGGGATTGTTGATCATAGAAAGAAAATCAAGCATATATAAATTATTACTTTGTCTATATTTCCTCTCAGGCAATAGCTGATGCAGAGATAATCAGATATTTGCACGATACAAGGCAGATATTCAATTTAATTAAAATAAATATTCCCCAAAATATATCAAAAGCCAAGCAATGTCCCCATACAGACAGATAACTGTATTCCTTTGTTACTAAGGTCCTTTGATTTAGGGTCTCAGAAGAGGGAATTAACTTCTTATCACAGGATAATTTTCTTTACTTACTGCTATCAACTGTGAGACATAAAACCAGGAAGTCCCTAAGGTGACAGAACTCAGAATTTTTGAAATGAGGTATTTTGGATGTGTTCTGAAAACAAACCTTATTTAAAATACTTGATGGACAGTGGTTGCAATGATTCAAAGAAGGCTTTTCCAACAATTTTTCTGGATATCATTATCCCCAGGTTTCAGCCCTTGGAGCTGTCATGCAGACAGGCTCCCAGCTGGTCCCACCACATCCCAGGCTGGAAGCATTATATTGAAGTTACTTATATAAGTAAGAAGTTATTTATATAAATAATCAGTAAGAAGTTATTTATATAAATAAATGACACCCTTTGCAGCTATGACATGGACAGAAACATTGTGGGAGAGAGTGCTGAAAACTTTGTACCATTAAATGCAGTCATGAATGAATATTTCATCAGCCTAGATGCATTTTCCTAAAGAGAAAAACATAGAAAAAAAGAATTCTGTGGGGTCAAATCCATAGCTGGTGTGAGTCAAGATATTCCCTGGACTGCAAATGGAGTTTACACACAATTTACACCAGATGGGAGCCTGACTTTACAAAGCAGTGGCTGGAGGCTGAATGATATTCTTGAAAGTTGCACAGCCTTGGATTATGAAATCTCTCTCAATATATTTCCATTGCAACTCCTTCCAGTATAATTTGCTCACAGCGGTCTGAATGCAGAAGAAACATCTATTTCATTATCTCAAATAATTTAAAAATGCTTTTTAAAAATTCCATTATTTGCACAGTGTAAGCACCCCAATGCACCCTAACAACTGTTTGACCTGAATATATTAAAAATATTGTAATGTTTTGCTACATATCCCAAGGTAAAAAAAAAAATAAAAAAAATAAAAAAATCAGGGTTCGGCTTATTAGTTTTCTCTTCACTGCTTCTTATAAAGGTTTATTTGACAGAGCATAAGATAGTGGTAAAATCCTAAGGTAAAGGTTAAACTCTGTTTTATTATGTTTACAGGATTTAAAGGGTAAATCAGGAAGTGCTTATTTAACATCAAGTGAAAGTGGTGGATTAGTAACCAGACCGAGACTTAAAAGCATCCTTAATCCTTAAGATCTCTGAGGGTGAAAGGTCACTCTTTAACACCAGGTTGTGTAAAGAATGAAGCAGACAGAAGCTTCTGTTTCATCATTGCCCAGTTAATCCACTGAGGAAATGAGCAGCATTGGTTTTTTGCTAGGTAAACTCCTCCTAAAACCAAGGAAACAGAGGAAAGCCTGAACAGGAAATCATTAAAGTAGGTTTATTTCATGAATACAGTAGCGCAGCACAGGAGATGTTTTAAACTGTTTTAAAAATTACGCTTCTGTGACCATTAATTGTCTGCCTTGATTACATTTTCATCACTCCTTATTTTCATTATTCTTTTAATGATTAAATTATGGCTCAGTATTTTACGTGGAGAGAGAAGCAGAACAAGACAAACAATTTTAGAGGCACAATGGGTCACTTCCAATGGCCAGCTGTTTATGTTTTGTATTTTTTGGTATCTTATGGATTAGAGAGCATAAATGGGGCTCATAAATATCTCTTCTAAACTTGTGAGTCCTGAAAAAACAATTAAATGCAGCTCTTTTATTGTGTTACCACAGTGATGTGTGACAAAGAAATAGGTGCAGGGAAATATAGTTTGTAACATTTCTCCTCTTTAATCTCTACTAAGAGGTGGGAGGCAAGTGCTCACTAGTTATTTCTGCTGAGATTAAAATGGGGTTTGAAGTTCCTAGTAGCTGGAATGAAACATAAAGCTTTTCTCTACAAATGCAATATAAAATATAGTATGTTAGAGAAACTGTTTAGAGCCCACTAGTTAGTAAATATACCCACTTCTTGTATAGACAAGTCTTAACTTTTTTTTTTCTTTTTGAACAATCAATATGAAAAGACAAAGCTCTCACATATTTCAGCTACTTGGGTAAGAGTATTTTCAATACTAGCAGCCTTTCAATATTTATATTGAGCTTGCCTTTATTAAATCACTGGTGAAAAATAAGAGGATTCACCCAAGCTGTAGTTTCATCATATAAAACAGCACAGACATTTATCTTATAAAATTGCAGAAGTGTAGCACCATGCAGACTGATGGAACTGAGCTGCATTTGGCATTAGGATCTCATTTTCTTGCCTAAGGTGTTTATGACGCATACGGTTGCTAATAGCTTATGCAGTTCATTTTTTACAGAATCTGTGGTTTAAGCATAGTGCTCAGTACTGCTGAAATATTACTTTTCTTTTTTAAAAATTGCAGAGTGTTTAATATGAATTATGAAGAGCGCTTAGTTGCACATATTTGAGACCTGCCTCATATTTTCCATGGTATTCATCCCTACCTTTGCAGTTCTATTTTATCAAAACATTTTTGTAATTAAGGAAAAAAAAATTTAAAAATATCACATTTTGTAAACTAAAGTTAATTTTTGGGCTCTTTGGGGCTACTTTCCAACAGATATGCATACTCAGAACAACAGCACAGAGCTGAAATAGCCATTCCATAATCACAGGGATCTAATGTAGAAGAAAACACTCTTTAACACAAGTAAAAGGATTGAAAACATAACATATAATTTCTTCTATCTCCATGGATATTTTTAGTTTGATTTCCTAAAGAAGTGATGTTTGTGTGATTGAATCCCCAACCTGCCTTTACTGCTTCTTGTAGTTTTCAACCCAATGACCACTTCCCAATGTATTCGACAAATTCACAGTAATCCTGAACTTCCTAATCAAGTTCCTAGAATTTTATTAGAGGATATTATTCATAGAGGGCAGAGACACTTGAGTTACTCAACTCATGGAAAAACTGAATCAAGTGCTTTTGAGAGTTCATAGAGGGGAGAAACCTCTGAACTGCCTAATGCGTGGGGAAAAATTCAAACCAGAGCTGGCAGCCGCAAATTCATAGCCAAGAAGGGTTTGTTAGTTCTGGATCTCATGAAAGGGTCTGCTTTGTTTACTGAGATACCACGACTTCCCAGCCCATCAACACACAAACACACTCAGCAGCAGCAGTGCACAGCACAGAGCTGCACACCCAGCTGAAGCACCTCAGCCACAGACATCAGGAAACACAAGCTGCTCCTGGGTAGAATGTTAGTTTTCCAGGTGAGGGATGGCTGATGGTTTCAATGATTCTGTTTCAAAGCGGAGTTAGAAGGAAAGTATTTATATGCTGGAAAGCATTTAATTAAAAAAAAAAAAAAAAGCAACTTTGGAAAAGAGAAGGAAAACTATTAATTTTTCTGAATGAAACAGATTGTGGAGAGAACCAAAATAATTTTAGGGCAAGTTACTTGGTTTTTTTTTGGTTTGTTTTTTTTTTTTTTCAGAATTAGCACCATTTAGCATGTATGTCCTACCTGACATCCTGAAAAGGCTTTGCAAATGCTTATAATAAATTCTAGATTTTAGTACTCCTGAGGGCTGAAGTCTCCAAACCACTGCTGTTGTAAGAGTTAGAAAAGGAGGAGCAAACTAACGAAAAGGGCTTAAAGCCCCAACTTCCATGGCCTGAATTCTCACATAGATCACAGGACAATAATGTGTCTCCATTACAGAATTTAAATCACAAAACCAGCCTCTTGCCTCATCATCCCTACTTCAGCACATTTACAACAAGAATGGGAAATTATTTTCACAAATATTTAGTTTGTGATCAGTAAGCTTTGAGACAAAAAGCTTGGACCCTTTTGACCTGATTTATCTTTGTTAAATGAAATAAAAAAAAATTCAAGCTGCACAATGAATTACATCAGAGCCCAGCAGACAAGGAAGCAAGTAATTCTGCAGATTTTCTGTGCTTTAACTAGCTGAGAATCAAGAAACTCCCAGCACTACCTCCATATTACCTGCCATACCAGGCATGTAAAATATTACTTGTCTTATGTTTATAAATATTCCAAAACAAATTGTGAGAAAAAAAAATTTACAAACATTCATCAAAGGAACTTGGCTTTGGCTGTGTATTTATTGTTTTTCTTTAATTTACCCTAATACTAATCCAAGAATATCATGGCATTTGTTGGTAGTATAATATAGCAAAAGCAGACAACACCATGTTTCCCAAATATCAGATTTCCAGATATGTTGAATAACAGCGTGGATTTCAGTATCAATTCATGCTTACCATTGTTCATGGTTTATATGTTTCATAAGAAAATCAGTTTAAATTTGCAATAAAAATAATTGTATATTATTTTCTACTGACAAATAAGTTGTCATTCATAAGTAAGGGTTCAGAACACAATCAAAGAATATACTGGGGAATTATTCTGTTATTTTTATGTGATTTGTTGCACTGTTTATGCAATTCAAACAATGGGTCACCAATGTGTTTGATAAGTTAATGATCAGCATGGATCAAGAAACCAATACACTGTTTTAATTTACTTCAATTAGTAATGGAGAAAATTCCCAAAGACCACACCCAAAGATAATTCTGCATAGAAATCCAAAACTGTCTCTGTCCAAAACCAACAGTACAGAAACAAAATCAGTAGAACTTTGGGATCCTGAAAGACAACAAATATCTCAGAAAAATTACAGATAAGCGTTATTCACTTTAACAATATTTATATCAATATATTGCCTGAGTTCTGCACTACCATTTACACAAGCAAGCGCTAATTTAGGGAATCAAGAACTGAAGGGATGAGAATATATTTCTCATACCAAATAAATTGTCCCCAGAAAAGATGTTCTTGTCACACTTCAAGGAAACCCAAACAAAATTAAAAATAATTGGAAGCCAAATACAGATGACCAGCATCTGGGTTATCTAACTAACCAAGAAAAATGTGCTGCTCTCATCCTGTGTTTTTGAAGATGCAAAGTGAGAAAAAACCCCACAGTATTACAACAGAATTAATTTATCCCCAAGTACTTTTTCCAAACCTAATGACGCTGTTCCAAGCAATGCACCCTGGAACCATGGATGCAGACATGCACCCACTGCACCCAGTGGGACATTTTCAAGCACCCAGATTCTGGCCAGAGTGAGGGTCACCCAACAGTCATCCACGCCAACCACCCACTTCTGCCTCCAAACCCACATGGAGCCCTATTAAAATTTATGGAGCTCCATATGTGTGTACATGTCTGCCCAGGTAAATCACTGGCGAGCTTAGGACTGTAATTATCATTATTAGGAGTGTCTAGTACATTTTGTATGCTAGCAAAATCCACCAAGTCAGCTGACAGCAAAGGCAGGGCTTTGCAGTGCCATGTGTGGTTTGTCTGAAGGGCTCTTCAGGGTCTGCTCCTTCATTGCTTCCCCAGTCAACACTCCCCCTGAATTTGCCAGTGTCTCTGAAGCTCAGGTATCACTGATACAACACCAGATGCAAATAATGAAAACTGATGTTTTTTCCATAATTGCTTCCAGTCAAATAGGAGTAGAAGGATAAAAAATAATAATTTGCTAATACAGGAAAATAGAGGGAAAAAATCCACCCTGTTATTAATTTGAATAGAATTACTGGAAAAATAAATCTTTATGTCCTTTATTAAAAAAAAATCACCCTTCCTAGTCAAAGCCTCTAATTTTGGTTGTCTTAATGTAATTCTCGTGCAAGTCATAAAGTATGATTTTTACGTTTATTATGGTTTACACACAAAATTATATCCAAAAAGCTTTATAGGTACTAAAGTATGACATCCTTTACTCCACCACACCCTAATAGTGAGAACAATAATTCACTCATAAAAATTGATAGCTGGCATTTGTCTTCAAGTTGTCCAATGACTGCATGAGAATTAAAATAAAATTATCTTCTCACCAAAGGAGTTAGTTATCCCTGCAGGCCAGGGCTGAGGTGGAGTTATGATGAATCATGCACTGGGAGGATCTCTAGCTTTCAATGAAATTAGCAACTTCCTTGCAAATTAATTTAATTACACCTAACAAAAATCTCTGTTCACAAAACACGCATCTTTGGAGGTCTAAAAATAGAAGATGCACTATTCCTGTCATTAGAAATTTCTGTGTTTTTCTCTCTTTCCCACACATACTTGCACATTGCCTTGGATGGAGGGAAGAGGAAACAGTTGCTCTAGAAGAGCCAAAACAGAAATTTTTCCATGGCTGCTAAACTGCAAGCTGGTTTCTCAGCATGCTTGAATTCACAGAGTGCCTTCAGCCTGAATAGAGCTACACTGAGTCATCCTGATGTGGGGCCTGACCAAAAGTCTAGGCTTCTCCTAATAAAAAGAGTGAATTAGAAATTTTGAAACAATTTGGCTCCAAGCAATGTTTCTTACAGGTACAATTTATGAGAACAATAACAAGTACTGGAAATTTTAATTCAAAAATTCATTAGCAGTAATGATGGTCTTCTTTTTCCACAGACACCATAAAAGCCAAGTCTGCTTGAATGAAAAAAAAAAAAATCTTCCCCATTTCTGAACTCTGCATCTGCAGCAAGCCTTGGCATAATCTGCAGAAGAGGTCTTTGAGATAAAAAACTTCAATGGCTGCTTCTAGGTTAGTGTGAATATTGGACACCTCCAGCATAACCTTCTCTTTGTTCAAATCCTCCAAGACCACAGATTTTTTCCCCTGTTTCACCGCATCCAGGTCACAGCTGCTAAGGCAGTGCCAGCAGGTCCTTCCCTGTCTGACACCTCTCTCTTGGGGGTAGGGAGGATGTTGCCTTGCTTCTAACAGTTATGCTGCAACCCTCATTAGCCATGGAAATGTCTTCATGGGGACATTCTCTGAGGCTTGTTTGTCCCAGGCAGGTTTGCTCTGACCTTCAGCCAAGCGTCACCTGGCCGGCACCTTTCATTGTATCAAACACAGTGTTATGGCAAAGGACTAAGTTTAGCGCCAATAATAAGTTATAAAATATTCCATATGAAGAGAGAGTTCATTTATCTCCCCACATCCAATTCAGGTTAAAAAGCTTGATGAATGCTGGTGAGTATTCCTGTCTGGACAGACAAGCTTACTGATGGATAAACAACAGAAATATATGCAAGAATACACACATTGTTGAGAATATCATGCTTATAAAAGTACATATTTTCTGAAAAAAGGTACTGCTCCTGTGCTGTAATGCACCTGTTATTATCTGCAAAGAATTCAGAAGTTTCGGCTCTAAAAAGTATGGCTTATCTATAATTTAAACTGGAGGAGACTTTCCTTTAGGCAACACAGACTTCGTGACATGTGAATGAGCAGCTCTGGCTGTGCCTAATAGCTCACCACCAGTACCAGAGCCTTTGCAGCATTTCCACCTCCCTTAAATTAGAGAAGATTTTAATTTACAATACTCAGAGGAAAACAATACTATTTTTGCAAAGGTAGCCTGGCAGTTTTGTGCTAATCACTGGCAGATAAGCTCTGCTTCCATTCTTCCCTAGATGGGATGCCACTACCTGCAGAGACGAGGAAGGAGAGGAACAGTGCTCAGCATGGAGTCACTCTGCAAGCACAGGGCTGAATCACAAGATACAGCTGCAAAACCTCAGGAAATCCTTGTCTTTTCCAGGGCCAAACGTACTCCTCACTTTTTTTTTCAGAGCACCCAAGACACAAAGCGTGGGCAGCGCTCAGAGGTGGCACTGAGGTAATTTAACATCGTCATCAAACCATTAGTTAGAATTTGATTTATAATGATGACTAACCCAATAAAATGGTAAAGCAAGTCAATACGCAGGCTCAGAGACTTCTCCAATTTTTTACCCCCTAGTACTTTGATGATGCAGTCATCATAAAGCATTCCAGACATGTCATGCTTGGTGGAAACTATGGAACAACAAAGCCTCACGTGTATCCTTGCAGAGATCAGGTCATTCTTCATTACAGCTGCATAAACCTATTCACAAGATTAGCTTTTTTTGTGGTAACAATGAAAGGAGAGGGGTAAAACCCCCAAACTCTTGATCACAGCATGTGATTAGTTCTTAGTAAGGAGGATATTTTTACGTGGAAGTGGTAAATTTTTAGGTGGAACAAAAAAAAAAAATCCCAAAGCCCAAGAGTTCAAATCCCTGTAAATTGACATTGCTATGCTGATTTATGCCCATTGAGAGTTGTCCCTTCGTAATTTGTTCCAGGTTGGAATTTTACTATGGAGAAATAGGCACATTCTTGTAAAGTCAAGGAAAAATTCACCCAACTAAAAGGGTAGTTTCCATGTAGTTCTATTTTTGATTACTTTAGATATTTTAGGCTATGTCATACAACCATCCTATTTATGGGATCAAAAAGAAGTAACCCAGATATGGGAATAAAGTTAGTAAAGTCATTGGTCCAGACAGGACTCGGGCTGCTAAGTACATGATGATTGATATTGGACACATTTCTTTCTTGGCAGGGAGTTTTGGCTTTCAGCTACACTGTGCTGACATCAAGCACATTAAAAGTGAACCCAAATATCTGCTGAAATTCATGGAGATGTTGAAACACTTTCAACTCTGAAGCCAAGGATGTGTCAGCTAAGAAATCTGAAGTCTACCTTAGACTTTTTCATTCAAATTTGGGGAAGAAATGCTCAGCAAACTTGTCAAGTCTAAGCAAGCTCTTTTACAACCCACTTCTCTATTTTCTTGTGGCAGTAGTCCACAAGAAACAATCTTCATAAAAGCAGTAGAAAGGTCAACTGTTGCCTGTGTTTGACAGCCTTGGATGCAGTCCCAATGCACAAAAGTGGGTTCAGAACCCTAATCTATATTTCACTTTCCATATCAGGCAAAGAAGACAAGTTTTAGGCTCATCTTTTGCTGAGGCAGGTGATTTCCAGAGAGAATCCTCTCACTCAAGAAGTGTATTACACAACACAAGCATGCTTATTATCTTTAGACAATCTCTCCTCTCTTTCAGGGCTCTGTAACTTCCTATTCTCACTTATTTTAATGCATTTTCTGCTTTCCCATCCCCTCCTATTGCAGCTGGATTCAAATTCTGATCAGGCCCCACAATGGGCCACTGCCCCACGAGCTGTATCAGAATTCCCCATGGAGAAACCTGGGGAATCCCTGGAAGGCTTCAGATCAAAAAACCACAAGTCATGATGTGTTTGTGCTGCTAAACCAATAAGTGCATTCAGGTTGTAACTGGTTGCTCAGTTTGGCATCTGTGGTAACACAGATTGCTCAGTTTAATTATTTTTCTCTTTGGTGTGCAGGTTGCATGCGGGAATTCTGCTGTCTTCCATTACTTCAAAGGCTGTCAGGATTTCAATAACTTTTTTAAATGAACCCACACGGGTTTTTAAGGCATTATTTTTCAAAGACCCAACAAAGTAATTCCACCTTAGTGGACAGTTTCATATGTGCTGGAACTGTGATAAAGCCAAGTGCTTTTTCCAGAAAATGTCTCTCTGGAGCGGCCTAGCATTAGTATGGTTTTTGTGTAGGCACTTTGTGTTTTTACTATTGATTTTTCTTAACTTAATTAACCAGTTATACCTTGGCTTCACCTGAGTGTCCTGCATTTTAATGTTACGATGAATAGTTTGTTCAATAATTTGTTGTTTTTCTTTTTGACCACACCATGGTTCATATTTTAAATAGTTATTAAAACAGGTTGAAAAAACAGTTACAGAACAAGTCTGAAATGATGAGCGTGCTGATTCAATTACATTTTCAGATTTAAAAAAATATTTTGGAGGAGGACCACATGAGCAATTCTTTTTCCCTCTGTATGGATGGGATTTCAGACATTCTTTCACAGCTAACAGTCAGACACAGACACTGAAAGTGTATTGCAGCCAGGTCTGTGGCGAATCCTGCTGGATATCCATTGAGCTACCTCAGGCATGAGAGCCAGGCCTGCAGCAAGAGCTCACCACTGTGCTCTCACCACTTGTTTCCTGGGGTGCTTCAGGTTGCACTGAGCCCCCAGTTCCAAGCTGACAGGCCCATGCAGGAGTGCCTCCTCTGGAAACCAGATACCATTTCTGTTTTAGATTCGTAAATACAACTTCAAAAATAATACTTGCTTTCAACTATTTAAACATTTGACTGTTTGTCCTTCCATTAGGATTTGAAATGAGAGAAAAGAGAGCAAAGCAATAGTAGTTTTGGGGACAATTAGTAGATTGGGGGGCAATAGTAGATTTAAGGGCATTTTGTGTTAACCTTTCACACAAAATACTTTATGCTGTAAAAAGAGCAGAAATAGCTTAAGCACCCTAAGGAGGGATGCTAGCCCTCATTTAGAAGGTATTCAAACAGCAAAGTAAAATTATTTGAAAAAGCAATTTAAAGAATCTCATCCATCTCACTGATAAGAGACAATATCCATGTAGTACATATACAAGATAAGAGACAATTTTGTTTGTGCTCTGAGACAGGAGAAATCTGAAAACAAGAAGTTTTTTCTGTAGCAAAAACTTGAGAATAACATTACTGATCATACACTTTTTTTTTCTTTTTTATTTAAAATCAGCAAAAAGACTTTATTGCTTTTCTGAAGACCAGCCAATTAATACCAAGAAAGAAACACATATTGACCTTATTGTCAGAAAACGGGCAGAATCAAGCATGTTTCAACTGACTAACTAATGGAAATACTTCCAGGCACATAAAGAATACAGCACGTGTGAATGAAGACGTGTACTAAGAACAATGGAAATAGGCACTGAAAGATAAGACATTGTTTAATGGGTTTATGTAATCTGATAGCTGACATCATGTGATCCAGAGGCTGGATTTTGCAAGGTTAAGATATCAATATAAGAAAGCAGAATGAAAGGAATATTATAAATAATCTCTAATGATGATGCCTACAACGAATAGCTAAAGGTAACTTTCAAGGAAGGAGCTCTGAGGAGTTCAGCTTTAATGCTGGATGTGAGCTTAACCCCCCAGGGAGACCTTTTACAGCATTTTGAGCTATAGATCTGCACTCTGTGTGAAAAAAGACAGAAAGAACAGAGAGCTGGAAACTCAGAAATCCATTTTGCTGAAGGAAAGAGTTTTCCCAAAGCAAACCAGAATCTCTGAAGATTTATCTGGTAGGATAAGCAGGCACAGTTAAGTCTTACCTGAACCAATTGGCTACCAATCACTTTGTAGTGGGAATGAGAATGCTATAAATACCTTTTGAACTAAATATTCCTTTTGTGACCTTAGAAATTCTCTGCAGAAGAGTTTAGTTCCAAATGACCAGTATTTCCCAGCAAAAGACCCTCAGGATGATTCATCCTGCACATATGGTCCCAAACACAGAATTAACTAACACGAGGAGGCTTTAGGAGTTGATTTCATCCTGTTATTATTTTTCATTTCTACATCTCATCCTTTGCTCCTTCTTTTTCATGACCATCATTTAGGTTACAGCCTTTCAGAACAGAAAATTGAGGTCTTTTATACAAAAACTGAAGTATGCTCTATGTTTGCTGTCCTTCTGTAGAGCAAAAAAATTAAAGCTGTAATATTGATCCGAGTTAGAGTTGACCATTACCTACTTAAAAGTTACATGGCTATTAGTTATAGTATAGAACTAGGTTGTCCCTTAAAATGAAACAAGGCTAACAGATAAAGAAAACCATTATTAGCTGAAGTCTAACAAACTCCAAGGTACAAGGCCAACAACTGAGCCTCATCCGCCCTCCTCATCATCTGTCCTTATTGTCTCTAAGAAAAGAGCATTTTGACAAAATAAATTAATAATAATAAAAACCCGACAACTAGGACAAGTTGAATCTATCAGTAAACCTTCGTCCTACAAACTAATATATGCATATGCTGAAACTAATTTTCTGTTCCTTTAACCTCATCTCTTCCTTTCAATACAGATATTGCTGCTTTGTGACTCAGTCTGAATCACAAGTTTCAGCTTGAGGAAGACTCTGTACAAATAATTGAAGAAATTGATGCACCTCCAACCACAAGATGTTATTTAGTTGTGCAGACCATATCAGGTGGTAAAAAGTGTTAACTGTCTGTGCTGGCTACACAGCCTGGCACCAGGTCTCACCAAAGGACATGGTGAGACCACAGCTGAGGTCATGGCACAGACAGGCTGGTCCTGCCTGCACCAGGGAAAAAGAGGAGTTTTAAAGAGCAGAGTATGACTTGCGTGGGGCATGTGGGAAAGAGAATCAGCCACGAGCTCCTGCCAGCCCTTGGAGTCAGAGCTCCAGGAGAGCAAGGGAACAATCCTGCAGCAGTGCTTGCTGCAGCCCTCCCTCCTCCCCTCCTCTCTCCCTCCTGGCACCCCTGGGCTCCCAAGAGAGGAAAAAGGAAGAAAATCCACCTCTCTGCTTTCTCTCTCCACAGCTCCTCCAGCTGCCTGCTCTCCCAGGCATCTGTCCATTTGCAGATATCCAGAACTGGTCTTCAGAAGAGCCGATACAGTCAAATAAAGAAGCAGGCTGAAACAAAGATAGCATTTATATTTAAGTGAACATGTACGGCACAGTCTTTCAGGTAGTCTATGTGTCTGTATCAGGCCACAGTTGGTTCTTACACTATTCTCATATCATACCTGCTAATTGATCAAAGATTAGATTAATTGGTTGAAGATTAGATTGCTATATGGGTTAAAAAAAATTAGAATTGATTGAAAATACATGCCTGAGAAGAAAATTTCTCTATGTGAAATTAATAGTGTACCAGCATAATTAGGCATTATTTCAACAACAACGATGACTTTTATGTCTACAACTTGCCATTCAATTTCTTTTTCGTATATTTCTTCCTAGTTTCTCTAGTGTAACAGTATTCATGAGAAAGAGAAGCGGCAGAAGAATCAGGATAGGAAGACACAATAAAGAAAAAAGAAATTAAACTAGGAAAAAGATCATCTTCCCAGCTACTTATCTCCCTGAGATCCTGAAAACCTGATGACTTTATGGCAGAAGAGCCATAGAATGGCATAAACTGAAACATAAAGTCACTTGCATTATATATATAATTTTTTTTTTTGCCACTATGGTCTTGTAAGCCCTATTGCCACAGATTTTCACTTATCCAAATCAGGATTTACAGGGGTAGGAAATATCTTGTCTTTGTTCTCTGGTTTCTGCTGAAC